>NW_028181281.1:7500-104859 GCF_964211825.1 Aythya ferina | reverse complement strand
GAAAGGAAAGGAAAGGAAAGGAAAGGAAAGGAAAGGAAAGGAAAGGAAAGGAAAAGAAAGGAAAGGAAAGGAAAAGGAAAGGAAAGGAAAGGAAAGGAAAGGAAAGGAAAGGAAAGGAAAGGAAAGGAAAGGAAAGGAAAGGAAAGGAAAGAAAGGAAAGGAAAGGAAAGGAAAGGAAAGGAAAGGAAAGGAAAGGAAAGGAAAGGAAAGGAAAGGAAAGGAAAGGAAAGGAAAGGAAAGGAAAGGAAAGGAAAGGAAAGGAAGGAAAGAAAGGAAAGGAAAGGAAAGGAGAAAGGAAAGGAAAGAAAGGAAAGGAAAGGAAAGGAAAGGAAAGGAAAGGAAAGGAAAGGAAAGGAAAGGAAAGGAAAGGAAAGGAAAGGAAAGGAAAGGAAAGGAAAGGAAAGGAAAGGAAAGGAAAGGAAAGGAAAGGAAAGGAAAGGAAGGAAAGGAAAGGAAAGGAAAGGAAAGGAAAGGAAAGGAAAGGAAAGGAAAGGAAAGGAAAGGAAATGTACCAATTCATTACTTTTCAAATCCACCACCTCGTTTGGGCAGCAAACACACACATACACATGTATGCACACATGCACATACCTTCTTTATGACAGGCTAAGTTATTTTATTATTATTATTATTATTATTATTATTATTATTATTATTATTATTATTATTTTATTTTTTGAAACTTGGTCTTAGTTTGTGAAGAACAAGGTTTTCATTAAATAATTAATAATGTATTCTAATTATTAGTAAGTCTTAAGAATTCTGTATTACTGAAAATCTATAATAATTTGAAAGTAGAATGAAGATTAACCTTATCATAAACAAATAAACAAATAAATGCAGAGTTGCTGAGGACTACAAGGGAAAGCAAGTCACATGTGTTTGCTGTATCACCAACAAAATATATTGAAATGATGTATGCAAGTTTTACAGTATCAGCTAGGTAATTTGAAAAAAAAAAAAAAAAGTGGTATTAAGCAAAAAAAAAAATGTTTTCAATTGTATTAATTTGAGCAAATATATTGCATTCATGAAAGTTACTCAGTTTTGTGCTAACATAAATGGAGAACAAGTGTGGCTCATAATTTCATGTACTGAGCTTGTTAACATTTTTCTGCCTGCTATCACAGTATACAGAATGTAAAACCAGAGCATTTCATAGAATACAATCCACTTTTGATCACATGTAAAGCAGAATTCTTTGTTGTTACAAAGGTGGGCAAACGGTCATTCCAAACATCATAAATATTCATTCAAGCAGCTAAAATCCATTCAGGAGTTGAAATAAAATCCTCTTATTATAAAGAAAACTGAATTTTTTAGCAAGTATGTAACTAATACTTTGGGGAATACAGAGAAATAAAAGAAAGCAGACATTTTCTCAGCCACAAACATAGACCTCAGACCATCACTGAAAAATTAACTTATGATTGTGTTTTATTGCATTGCACAGGAAGCTTTTCATTTATTCTCATCAGCCTGGTATCCTCTGATATTATAATTTATGAGTATGTGAGGAATCTAATATAACCTTGTCTGAAACAGTTCAGAATCTATCGGCATTTTTCAGCAGCAGCACTGTGTGGTTTTACTCTTGTATAATTTTCTTTAGCAACTACTTCAAGGGAAGAAGGATTTTCAAATTCACATGAAAGGAAAAAAATTATTAAAGTATGTTGTTTATGATAATACAATTAAATTTAGCTGAGTTTTCCTTCAGATTCTCAGCACAGGTGGTCTTCTGTTAACATGCACTTTTCTATATGTTTTAACTCTTTGATAGAGGTAATCAAGTGTGACTGGAAGCAATTTTTTTATTGGGAATATAACATGCTGACATTGCTTTTCAAGATTCAACACCATTATTTTTATGTAAATACATAATTGAGTGAGGAAAAAAGAAAAATAATATGCAAGCCACAGGTGTCAGAAAAGAGCAGATAGAAGTGTGTTAAGATAGCTTTTTTCATTTAATAATAATCATCAAATTTGTACACTTCACTGCATCGTATATTACCTTTTCTCTGCAATGAAATATAATGTGACGATTAAAACACTAATTTGGGTGAGTCTTAATGTGAGTCTTTATTTCTCCATAAAAAATGGAGAAATAAAATTATCATTATTTAAGCAGCTCAGGAGTCTGTTTTGTGTAATGTAGCGATCCAACATTTGATTCCAGAAGCATATAGCAAAAATGTATGCTAACCATGCGTAGTATAGTAACACTCACACAAACCTAAGATAGCATATCCATGAAAAAGTACAGGAAACAAAATGTTTTTTCTCAACCTTTTACAGTCGTAGTATATACGTAAGAATGAAATGTCATACCAGCTTAATCCCATATCCCATTTCCCAGACAAGGAGCTGATACTTAGAAGAGAATGTAAAACACAAAATATTAAGTGACTCCATAAAAGACATCCAAACTAAAGCTTTTTCTTATAAATAAGAATAAGATGTAATCTAGTGAAGCAATAATTTTCTGAAAGATAGTTCTATGATAAATTTATAGTGTTTTAAAACAACTGTAATGCAAAGTTTACGTACCAACTATGTAATTTCCATGTAAACCAAAGCGTTTGTTGATCTCATTAACATCAGTTACAGAGCTGTGTGTATCCAAAGCAATTGCATTTTTTTTCAATTATCACTTTACAAAATAAAATAGTAGCAGAAATGAATAACTATTTTGTCTTGAGCAAAGACCTGCTCATAACTATCTCATCTAAATAATAATTGGATTTCTATTTCCGCCACTTTTCTAAAAAGTGTTTCTTTCCTAAGAATATGAAAACTGCTGATTATTTTTTATCTGCTCTCCTCCTGCTGTAGCAAAAGTCTTTTCAAACATTTGGGATTTTTTGTTTTGTTTTGTTTTGTTTTGGTTGGTTGGTTGGTTGGTTTTGTTCCTCTGTTTCACACAGAAGTGTAAAGAGAAGAAAAATAAGGAAAACTGAGCAGGCAGGAAACTGTACTTGCCAGATTTTTTTTTAATGACACATTTGTCATTTTAAGATAAGCACTGCTATGGCTATATATTTCTGTGCTAGTAATGCCCAAAGCAAAAAGATTAAAATGAAAGCTTTCCTCAGCACTGCCCACACTGCCTCTGCTGCTGTCTCCAGGGATTGCTCTCCAGGACATTTGGGTAGCCCCATCTAGGGCATCTCGGGGACATGGTATAAGTCCTGTAGGCTGGCACATGTATCTTCAGAGGAAAGACCAGGACTCTTAAATGCCTTCTGACCTCTGCCACAAACACCATTCTTCTGTTTTGTTTTTTTGTTGTTGTTGTTGTTGGTGGTGGTGGTGGTTTTTTTTTTTTTTTTATTTTGTTTTGTTCTTCTGTCCTTCTCCCTGTTTCTCTCATAGATTCTCCTCCACAGGAAAGATGTTTCATTTATACTGATTCAGTTTGCATGGCTGGGTCAAAAAGTTATCAGGGCAGTCAAAGAGAAAGGAGAAAGGAGGGCAAAATGTTGATCTTTACAAAAGCTGGAGTGATTACAGTTAAAAAAATAAAAAAATAAAAAATCTCTAAAAGGTTGAGAATCATCTGGCTTCCATACATGGTTATTCTATATAGAGTTATGCATAAGTAGTTATTCCCTAAATAGTTATTCTTCAATTACAGTTATTTGAAATGTTTTTAAACACAATTTCTCCTTGCTTATCACAACATATGGAGAAAAAAATAATCAGAAAACTTATTTTCTTCACTTTCCTCACCACACTTGTGTCAAGAGAGACCTCCCTGTGAAATCACAATTCTTGTATAGCTGGTCTTAAGATGTTGTCCTCTTCTTAATTCCATGCCTGCATAGTAGCCACAGCTTGCTCAAGACCAAAGGAAAATCTCTAATAATCTCTAATAATGAAAATCTCTATTACCTGGAGCTGGTTCAATATTTCCTCCCTTGCCACACCTCCAATCTCCCCAACCCCCCAGACAGTTACTTTTTAGTCTATTCTTTTCATTTTAAAATTCCATTTTTTTGAAACTTCTCACAGAATACTTGCTTCACTGAAGAGTTTTTCATACTACAAGACAGAACAGGATTGAACAAAAGCCTCTCTTCTCACCTTAATATTTACCATTTTTATGAATCCCAGACTTAGATAATTAATTTGTGATGTCTTCCACTGTATGTGCAAGAAATATAAGTAATATTATACCTTGATGCTAATGACTTTACTAAAGGGTAGAATGTGTCAGAGCTAGTTGCCTTGATGCTGGATCTCTATCTCTGAACCAAGTCCTGTGCATTGTTTTTCTTACGTTTCTCTGGAAGAGGGCAGTGAAGCTGACTGCATTTGTCGGTACTTCCTCGTCTGACTAATATTGAAGTCTAATAAATATTGATGTGTTTTTCCTGGAATATTTTGGTATAAGAAGATTGTTTTAAGATGTAAAGGAATTTAAGATATTTTGATTTTTCTGTTGCAAGAGGTATAAGTGTAATAATGAGCATCACCCTTCAAAAATCAGGAATTTTGAAGTATGAGAACATAGACAAAGACAGAAATATCCAGTTTGGCTCTTTTCCTTTAAAAATCATCATGAGGCTTGTTTAGTCCCTTATTTCATGTGCTCTTAGCAATTATTCAGGCAAACTGATAAGGATCTGAAGTTTGTTTGAACACAATATATTAGAAACAAACCTGATCATACACAGTAATAATTATGCTGAAGTAACATGAAATTATGTTTGATTTAAGGTTTTCAACATCTCACTAACACTGTACATTTAGAACTATGTTGGCATGATAGAACAGAAGTTGAGAATTGCTAATTGCAAGATATATTTTATGCTTGCATGCACATGTATGATGATCGTTAAAAGAGATCTCATGTATCTTATGGTTTCCTAAGATATTGTTTTAGCCTGAGTTAAATATAGTATCTAATTGCCAATTGCAATGCATTATGTTTATATAATATGATACTTATTTTTTCCACTTGAGTAGATAAAGTGGGTATCTATTTATATTATCATAATGTTTGAGTCAGTAGAGGCTGATTAGTTACACTGAAAAACAGCAAATGCACCTGAATAAAAATTGGCAGCTTTTGTGACATATGAATGAAAATAGGTGAAGAAGAGAAATATGTTATTCTACATTGAAGTCCTGTTATTCTTCTTATGGGGCCTATTTATACCACTAAAACTGTAAAATGTGAAAATCATCCAGGTTTTCCTTTTTTCCCTTCCCAGATAACTAATGTTCTCATCATTGCTTACCGATAAATAGACACAGAGATACAACCTTTAACTGAATATTGTATGCTGTTTCCTTTTAGCAAGATAAAGTGCATCCCTGTTACCACCTTTGTTAGTGTTCACTTGGGTAAAGAGGCTCTGCTTTGGATGAGCTGAATATTTCACTAATGAGTATTTTCTGTATATTGCTTCTTATGAAGAACTGACAGCCTTGTAATAATCTGTTTTGACAGTATTTTCCTAGAAATATTGTGTTAAATATTTTTAGACATGAGAGATCATGGACATATGGATATAGTGGTGTGTGCCTTGTCTAATTATAAGCATTATACAATTTGCCATTGTTGGAGACTGTTGTACCATCTTTCATTCATTTAATAATGCTTTTGCAAATTGGCAGATAGCATTTGGGCTAAAATACACACAGGGTTTTTGCAGGAATAAAACATGCTCTGCCTTTTCTCTAGTGTAGAGCAATTTGTCAAGTAATTAGCCAACCTAATTAAATTTTTGTAGCACTAATCAAACGAATATGCTAAAATTTTCTTTGCACAGCCAGTTTGCTGTCTGCTTGCATTTAACTTGATGGTTTGAAAGAGGCCCTACTATGTCTGCCACTCCACTTAATCACCTCATTTGCATTTTATATTGGTAAATCAAATTAAGCACCAGTGGCTTTTAGTATGATTGACTATGGTCAGGGCTGTTCAGATGGGACTTTTTCACAGAAAATTAGGCACATTTTAATATGAGTGAGTCTGTGCTTTCAGCATTCAGCAAACTACATTCACTCAGCTAATTAAAAGTGCTTGTAGCTTTTTGCCAATGTATGATAGATTTATCCAGCTGGTGTGTCCATTTTCTTTTGCATAATTTCTTGATGGAAGTTTTTATCTTTATACATAATAAGATTGTCTAAACAACACTTCAAACCAATTTGCAAGAACTATATAAATAATATTTTGCAGAAGCTATTTACTTTGAAAGAAATACACTTGCTGCTCAGCCAACTGATTAGGTTATATATCTTTGCTTTTACATCTTTCTCCAATATAATCTCTGACACTAGGATATTTTCAGATTTTGTCTTCAGTGACCAGAATACATCCTTTTCCTACAGTCATGGGGAAAAGATACTGAAGAGTATCTATAACCAGTCTCATGGTGTAGAGTTCAATTCTTCTGTAGATTAGGTCACAGCTCTGACCCAAACCCTTAAAGATTAAATTGCTTATAGAGTAAGTTTATTAAATCTATTATGCATGTGTTCTTTCATTATTTGTTATTTTGAAGGATACTTTACCATAGATAAAGCATTGCCTGGAATAGAAATTTATTTATTTATTTTAATGGGCTGTAGGAAAACAAATATCAAAATGCATTGCACGATCATTTGAAGTTCACATGTGCTAACAATACCTAGAAAACTGAAAAACTGTTTCATTAATGTATTAAAAATAAATAAATAAATAAATAAATAAAGTCTTTCATGAGACTTTGGGAAGAGACTGATCATGTCTGAACTGGTAGTAGGGCAACAAGCAACAAAATGAAGGATTAGAAAATGTGACTACCTTTTCATAGGAGAAATAAGTTCACACAATGTTGTTTACTCCCTATTATATACACACACACACACACATAATTCTTTTATAAATATAAGATAAAGAATTATTTGATACTACAAATCAGTCTTACTGAGACCTGACATGAAAAAATGTAGATGACAAAAGGATAATTTTGGGCCGCCTGTACCATACAACAATTATCTGGCTCCACAGTGCTGTCTAAGGTCAAGAGGCTCATGCTCTCCCCTTACTGGTGTAGTGGAGAGCCCTTGGCCAGTCTTTGTGTGGATGAAACTATGAAAGTTGTGGTGGAAGGACAAAGGCTACATCTTTCTTTAGATATTTGTCAGATGTGAGCTGCAGCAGATGAGGAATGAATGAAAAAGATTCTGCCAAGGAAATCTTAATGCATTTGTCAGGGAAATGAACAAAATGTTTCATCGATATGCAATGCAAGAGTGTGTACGTGGATCCAAATCAACATTTTCCAATCCAAAATTTTTTTGGATTTGGATATTTGGAAATTTGGACTTTTATCTGAGGTGACTTCAGAGTCATCTCTCTTGTCAGTAGAGGTGTGACAGAAGTAATTTAAGAAGGGAAGTGAATGTAATCTCAAACTGTCAGAGTTTGTTTGTTTTTGTTTTTGTTTTTTTTTTTTTTTATTTCTAAGTGTGCATCTAAATCTTTAGTCATTCAATTAGTCTCGTTTATTGAAAATAAAGGTTCAAATAAAGAGGGCTGAATTTGTTGCATGAGGTTGTTTTGGATGGAGGTTGGGGGAATGAATGAAAGTGTCAAAAAGCAAACTGATAGGATAATAAAAGATAGAATAGAATTATGTAAATATAGGAAAAGCATGGTTTTCAAGTCAAAATAATACAGTGATGCAATTATAAAATTATAAAATAATACAGTAGCTGCAATTCTTAAATGCTCACCTTACTGCTCTAGTAGATGGACTTCACTTAAAGACAAAGTTTGAATCCATCCTCCTTAGAGTTTGTGCAGTATGTTTCATTAAATTACTTGAGGATTTTCAGGAGGTTACTCTGTAAAAATTCTTCTTCAAATGTCAAAATTCTAAAAATTGAGGACCAGATTATACCTTTTTCCCTGACATGGGAGTTTGTTGTTGCACATCGAAGTAGCAACTTACCTATAAAAAAAAGCCAGATAAAAAATAATAAAAATAAAAATAAATATATAAATAAATAAATAAATAAATAAATAAAAGACTTTAACCTATACAGGTATACAGATCTCAGAAGAGAAGCTCAAGAAGTACTCTAATGTAGCTTTAATTAAACATTGACTTCGTTCTGGCCTAAACTTGTTTCAGTACAGAAGACAAAAGGAAATGTTTTCTGCATTTTAATACTGGAATGGAATAAAGCAAGCTGTTACAGGTACAGATTATTTACTTGAGGAAACTGGATGACAACCCTTTCCTATGCCTTACCAGGCCTCAGCTGATTTAAAAAAACAGCCTCTTTTGTAAACTGCTTTGAGATCTCTTATTTCTAATAATGTTTGGTGGCATAATACAGTTCAGATGGGTTTTCTGATTTATATTTATAATTTATATTCTGATTTATGTGTGTAAATATTCTCCTTTGAATAATCCTCAGAGGCATGCAATCATCTCTTAGTACTTAGAGAAGAATGCAAATAAGCAGAATCAAGCTATTAAATTTTCTTGATTTTGATACTCCATCTGCCCTTTTAATTTTGTTTTAATGAATTTAAATTCAACTAAATGTTATGTTCAGAATATTAATATTCCAATCACCATCAAATATTATTCTGAATATCTATTGTTACCAAACATCAGGTTGATATGAATTTAACATTAAATAGAGCATATTATTTTCAGTTGAAAACTATTAATTACCTTCTGAATTACAAACAATATATTTATATTTTTTCCTACTTTCGGATTCCAAAGCACCAAATCTGACATTCATTTCCCAGTTTCCCAACTCAAAAAAAAAATATATATTGCTTAATATTATTTTTGTTTATCAGTCATTGTTATGCTTGTTTAAGAAGTCACAAAGGATTTATGGCACCATAAAGGTTATTTTTATTAATCTAAGAAAGAAACATTGGCACATGATGTTCTACCAGATAACTTGTACACTCCCCCAGTTATCTATACTAGTCTGAAAATTTAAAATTCTTTTTTATCTTGTGTCAATTTTAGAGCCTGATTTAGAACCTAATTCATCAACCTTTATTAATAAATTCTCCCAGTGTTTCTATCTGGATACTTGTGCCCCAAATTTACAAATATTTCATAATAATAATGGGACACTCACTGCATTTCATTTCTATTAAACTCATAAATACATGTTAGAGTTAAGAAGACAGATTTTCATTTCTTAGCATAATGTGGAAGAAATAAGGATCTTTCTGAATGTGTTCTCACATTTTGTTTCTTTCAAACCAGAGAGAAAAGTCTAAGTGCTGGTATTAATTTCCATTTATTCAATTACTCTTTTAACATGAATTGTGAACTCTGCAGGAACTTTAAAGAGTGCATCCTTGTTGACTTCCATACAAGCTTTTTCTGCATAGGATTAGCATATCAGGCTTCCAGTGAGAGCCAGATGATAATAGGAAGTTTGTTTTCTATTTCCTGTTATCCTCATGAGAACAACCCTCTGACAACCTTTTGGTCCATTTTTATCCATCCTACCAATTGAGGATATGCCTATTTGTTCTGAAGCATCTTTTGAGTTTATGTATGAGGGATGGGAATTAAAATTTATTTTTCTCTCTCTCTTACCCTATAGTCTGTTTCTGACATATGACTATGTGTAGCCTGAACACAGCTCTCTACTGCTTAGCATTACTGCATTGGTAATTTCACAATTACCAATGAACAGAAAGTTTGTGTTATAGGTCACAGTCCTGAAAATCCAGAATGGCTTCACTTAAATGGTGTAACAAATATCTTTAATGTTTGCTGTGTTGTCCTCCAGGCTTAAATGTCCTCTACTGTGGTAGTAAAAGACAACCTGACTGTTAACTGAAAGGTGTTGTATGTGCCTGGATTATTAAATATCTGCAGGATAGAGCTTGAAGGAATGTAAACTCTCTTGTTTATTATAAAAATACACACTCAGAAAGTTAACAACAACAGATATATTCCCCATCACACTGAATTTCAATCTCCTTGTAAAAATAACATATTCTTTCTGAGTTTGGCTCCCCTGTCTTTATATGTGGCATTCAGAAAAAGCATGGCTTATAGAAGATATTAAGAACTAATATTGAGCTATGCTCAATGTTCAATTAAAAAAATAAAAAATAAAAAAGAGAGAAAAAAAAATGCAAAACAATGAGAATTGACTCCTATATTCCAAATGGCATGGTTTAATATGTATGTTTATTACAGTAGACTCTAAGCTGTGTCACCTGATCACATACAAACAGGAAATGCAATAAGCAGCCGCTTCCAGATGTAATCAATAGCATTACAAACAGTTTATTTAACTGAATTAATTCTGTGGAGACAACAGGTTTCTTCCTATTGTTGCAGACTAGCAGTTAAGCAGAACATCAGGCATGTCTTTCAGTAGTGGATTTGTTTGGTCTCTTTGTGTGGTATTTATAGCATGGTCTGGTTAATGTCAGTCTTCACTTTATTGGTATACTCTTAAACCCTGAAATTTTACCCAGGCTTTTACTAATAAACCAAATCTTCTCATAGAGTAATGTATATTTTCCAGCAAGTCTCATGAAATCTTCCAAATCTTTTCTAACTGTGTTTGGCTGTATTTCATTCCAAATCCTTGTACATACTAGTGTGTTTTATTATTATTATTATTATTGATTTTTCTCCACAGGGGACTTATCCTTTTATAAACACATTTTAAAACATCTTTTTCCATAAATTTATTTCTTCTAATGGCCTTTAAAATATATGGAAAAAGGAAGACTTTTTGCATCAGGTGGATATAATAATATAAGAACCATCCACCATATTCTTATGAGCTGTAAAATTCTGAATGTGTAAGATATGCCACCACACCACCCCCTCATCCCTACCCCCACCCCTAACATTTACTAGTTGTGGTATCATAGTTGTACTGATTTTTTTTTTTTAATCTATTTTTAACATTCTGATTTCTGGAGATAAATGAATTTAACCAAGTAACCAAGTGCAAGGCCAGGATGAGACATAGTCCACTTCCACTTGCAGAACCAGCTGTAAAAGTTCCTGAACTGATTGTAAAAACTGTTTTCAGCAAGCTTAGTTGTTTTTTCTACCAGTAATTTATCTGTAAGTGGCTATTTCTCCTTCCCTGCATGTTCCCTATGGTCAGTACAGTTATTAAATCGGCAGAATACCCAAATTTTTCTACTTTCTTGTACAAGGAAAAATATTGTGAATTTGTCTGAAATACCACAAAAATATTTACCAGTAAGAGTACTTTGAAAAATTATTCTTTCTTCATACAAGATTAATGTGCTCTGTACACAGCATTTGATAAGAGAACTTAACATCAAAAGAATGCTCTTGAGATGAATTATGAAAGATAAGGCAGAAGTAATAACCCAATGAAATATTGACAATGATTAAAAGGTAAAATTAAAGAGTATCTTCTGACAGAAATCTTGGTACTACCCACCCCAACTACCCTGTTCCTTTCGCCTCCAATACATAATAGATAAATATAATTAAGTTGAATAGATGAATTCTCACAGTGAGAATGAGAATGTATTTTGAACAGGCATAAAAGCTTGACTCAGCTTGGTAGCATACCCAGTAGTTCTGTTCTGTTGTTGATAAACCTGAAGAAAATGTTACCGGAGAAGATGGTCAGCTTTCAGCTCTGAATAGTTCACAACTCTTAAGTAATTTGCATCTTGTATGTCTGTGCAAATACCACCCCACCATGGCTGGACTAGTGCAGGAAAAGCTGGGTGACCAAAACCTCTGTTTAGGAAGCTGGGAGTCAACAAGACTTTCCATATCTATCATTGCCCTGCTATATGTGATTTGGCAATCCAACCCAGACCTGTCTGTAATGTAATGACAGGACAAGACATTGCTGCTTTATGTTTAATAACTAATGTGGTTATTCATCTATTTCTCATGAATATTAGTACAATTTTATTAGTACAAATTATATATCTGTTTCTCAACTGACAAGACATATAAGTTGGACCCAGGAAGATTGTACATACTAGGCAACTCCTACCCAAGACAGGAGGTCAAGGCAGAAAAGAAGCAGTGCTTCTCTGGCACACAAACAGAGCAGGCACCACAAGCATGGTGCCACCTCCAAATTTTCTGCCAATCAACAAGGTACATTATCTCAGACATTTATCACTGCTTCTCCATGGTCCAGACCTGATGCTGCTACCTCAGGGTGCATCGAATCATGCTCATTCTACAGCAAAGTCAGACATTAAATGTTTTGTGTTTTCATCAAGAAGATTATACCACTTGGAAAACAGTAATTAAGGGAAAAGTTGTTTTCCCAGGTCACCGCTATAGCAGGAAAAGAGAAATTTTTTTCATTTCAGCCTGAAATATTAGTAAATGGAAGGAAAAACAAACAAACAAACAAACAAACAAAAAAACTCCAAGTTAAAAAAACTGGCGTATTCCTTCAATATGTTTTGTTTTGTTTTGTTTCTGAACATTTTTATTTCTTCTCAGTAGAACATTTTGCAAATATGATCAAAATTTCAGAACAGTTTCTATATTGTAACTGCCCTGTCAAAACTACACACAGTTAAAATAGCAACTATTAAAAATGACAGCTAGAAAATCATCCCACAAGTCCTCAGGAAGGTACTTTTAATTTTTAAGTTCTGTTATATTACTTTAAACAGGTATTTCTTCTTACAAAGTAAGAATCTTACTAGCAGTTTTTCTTATTACTAAATCATCTTGTATGTATTTTTTACTGTTATTGATATGAGTGTGTGAGGGCCTTGGGTATAATAGTAGCGGTCATATTAGGGGGTTCTAGTTCATGTCTGCTGAGAAAACTGTGTGTTGCACTTTTGCGAAAGTGTGTGCTAGCACTTATGAGAAAAACTGAGCCCATACCACTCCTCATGAAGGGAGTAGAAAGGGACTAGAAAATAAGACATATGAGAAGCAGCCAACAGAACTTGGGTTGTTTAGTCTGGAGTAAAGGAGTCTGGGGGAAGACCTCATCGTTCTCTGCAACTACCTGAAAGGTTGTAGTGAGGTAGACATCAGTCTCTTTTCTCAGGTGATAATTGATAGAATATGAGGAAACAGCCTCAAGTTGCATCAGGAGAGGCTTGGACTGGATAACAGAAACAGTTTTTGAACTTAGGCATTGGAATAGGCTGCCTGGGGAAGTGATTGAGTCCTCATCTCTGGAGGCATTTAAGATGTGGATGTGGCATTTAGTGATGTAATTTAGCAATGGACTTGGTAGTGCTAGGCCACCGTCAGGTTAGTCTAACCTACAGGATGGATCTTAGAGATCTTTTCAATCCTAAATGATTCTGTGATTATATGACAACCTCTTACAATGATAAATTGTTTAGATTTTGTTTTCTTGTTCTTGCTTTGACTTGTTGGAAGTTCTTTTGTGTACGTGTGTGCCTTCTTATTTCTGAGCCTCTGAAGTACATTATTTTTCTTTTTATTATTTTTCTTCCCATCAATAAGTGACAGAGATAACAAAGTTCAACCTGATGCAATTTTAAAAAGAATATTAACTTCATGAAGACTGGAAATCCATTATGATTTGGAAACATTGGAACACTAGAATTGCCATCTGTCTGCAGTGATGATCTCATTATATGAGTACATTTTCATCCCAAATCACTGAGATCTAAGGAATGCATTTTTAATTCTCAGTTGAAGTTACAACTTTGCAGCAGTGACCCAGCTGTCTGACTAAAGGAAACTGAATTAGAATTTAACATTTTGAGGTTAGTTAGTTTTTTTCTGCATTTGCCACTGTTGCCATTGTGAAGAATTTAAAAATTCTGTTTTGTCCACAAAGACTAAATTTAAAAAAAAAAAAAAAAAAAAAAATGTACACTGCTGTTGGCTATTTTGTTTTGTTTTATTTACTAAACTCTCAGACTTCCTTCTGAGCCCCAAGTACTATACCAAAGTTTTTGTCTAGTATGTAAACTAAAAAATTCTCCAGTGTTTAATTTCAGAAGAATTGAGTGCTTCTTTATAAAATAACGTTAAAATTAGAAGAGCTTGTTACTCTTCTTGTGTTTGGGTTTTTGATATTCTTCTGTTTGTATGATTTATGCTTTAAAAGTGAAACCAAATTAGTGTATATAATGTAAGTCCAGATGATTCTGAAAGTCATATTAAGTATCTCAGCACATATAAAAATACCTCAAACCAGAGTTATTTGTGCTGCATCTTTACTGTTTTTGTCTAGGAAATAAGAGTCTGAGGTGATGGTGGCATATCCATACCAGCTGTCTGTAAGGTTATATTTGGGAGAGACTACAGTGGACTAATATATACACTAACTGAGGAGCTTATTTCACATAGCTTAATGTGACTATAATGTGAAATTAGAAAAGAAGAGATCAGACACTGAAAGTGTTTACATGTTTATCTGCCAGCAATTGGCTGTTTAAATAAGGGATTTTATTTAAGGCATGCACAGACAAATATGTCCTATCTTGTTAGGTCAAATTATACTATTTTTCCATAGCAATTTTAGGTGTAAAGATCCACAGGATTTAGAAATGGATTTTGTATAGTTATAAATGCAGATTTTCCAGTTTCTACAGTCAAGGGTCAGCAGAAAAGAAGTTTATTATTAATACTATGTCTCCATTTACATACAAATGTAATGTTTTTTTGATTCTTTGTTTTTAATTTGGCATATGAAAAATATAAAGTGAGAAGTTAATTATGGTAATGATCCATTTTTGAAATAGGGGACATAAAAAGCCTACTATGAATTTTAGAAATATTAACAATGTTGGAGAATGAAAGATTTCAAATGCAAGAGAGTGGACGGAAATACAAACACTGTATTTGTCTTTTGCTCTGTCTCAGAAGTGTCCATCAGCACTACCTCTGGGACAACATGAAGGTCAAAAGACAGGAGCCTAACTGTCCGTGATTCATTCAATTTCTTCCATTATAGTCAAGACTGCTGCTCTTATTGTTATTAATTATATTAGTATATAATTATATAAGGAGTGTTGTATTATTATTAACAGACATAGTATATGTTTCCATTCTCTTCCTCTCTTTGCATTATGTTTCTTGCTCTCTTCTGTTTCATTCCTTTCTACCTGTCCTGGTTTTGGCTAGGATAGAGTTAATTTTCCTCCCAGAAGATGGTATGGTGCTGTGATTTAGATTTAGGGTGAGAATAATGTTGATACCATGCTGATGTTTTAATTGTTGCAGAGCAGTACTTACACTAAGCCAAGGACTTTTCAGCTTCTCAAAATGTCCTACCAGCAGGCAGGCTGGGGGTACAGCAGGAGCTGGGAGGGGACAGAACCAGCACAAATGATCTAAACTGGCCAAAGGGATATTCCATACCATCTGACATCACGCTGACCAATTAATATGGAGGGGCTGGCTGGAGTGGGGGGACCCACTGCTTGGGGATAGGTTGGGTATCTGTCAGCAGGTGGTGAGCATTGTGAATCACTTCTTTTGTAAACATTATTATTAGTAGTACTATTATCATCATTATTATTATTTTACTTTCCCTTCTGTCCTCATAACCTATCTCTATCTCAACCCACAAGCTTTCATTTTACTTTTATTTTTTTTAGATTCTCTCCACCATACCATGGCAGGAAGGATGGGTGAGCAAACAGCTGAGTAGTGCTTGCTGTTGGGTTAAACCAATACACTACCTCTTCTTTGAGATCATTCTCTTTCTCCTTTTGACTTTGCTGTGGGTGTCAGCAGAGCAGGTAATCACCAGCATAGGTCACAGGATGCTGCCAAACTCTTGAATATAACCTGCCAGTGTATGGGAAGCAGTGGGAAAAGCAAAGGTCCTTTCTTGCTCTCAGCAACTGGTCTAAGTGAGGTTACAGGGCTTTGAGGTCTGGAAGGTATTTTATACTTTGCAGTGTATAATTTGCTGACTGCAGCACAGAGAGACAGTGTAGTCTGAAAACCTTTCAGTTTTCTCTCTTGACTGAAAATCTGCATGCCCTCTGGATTGAGAGGTGCAGGCTTCATTCATAAAAGTGAGATTGTTTCCAAAGTGGGTTAACCTTCCCTGATGCTCTCTCCACAAGCACAGTCTTTGCCAGGTATTTCATTGTATCTTGAATGAGCTTTACCATAAAATAAAATAAAATAAAATAAAATAAAATAAAATAAAATAAAATAAAATAAAATAAAATAAAATAAAATTAAATTAAATTAAATTAAATTAAAATAAAATAAAATAAAATAAAATAAAATAAAATAAAATAAAATAAAATAAAATAAAATAAAATGATAAAATTAAATTAAATTAAAAGGTCCCTAAAAAGGGTGTACTGTTAAAGTTGTCTACCTAAGTGACATTTACGTTACAGTAGACCATGAGTAGTAGAAACATGAAATACCATATCTGTGCCACTCTTTATTATATATATTACTTATAAGCCATGAAGTACTTACCTATAGAAATATATATTGCCATATGATGCAAAATGCAGCTTGTTAAATTTTATGGGCCAGATTCAGATCTAAGCTGCACAAGAAAATCCAAAGTAATACAACTGCTCAACTGCTTTTCCATACTCTGGATCTATATCAATATAAACTAGCAGATTCTGGGTCTGCATACTTTAACTACACATCTGAAGATTTCTTTTCCTTTTCCTTTTTTTTTTTTTTTTTTTTTTTTTACAATTCAGTCTACTTTTTCATCAATTTACCTTTATATTGTGCTTATACACTCTTTATTGATTTTTCAAATAAAATATATATTGCAGAAATATGAACTATACTTGGGAGATATGGAACCAACACCTGCTTCAAGATAGGACTCAGCTGATACAATATTGTCACTCTTTTAAAATGTAAAATGGAACTGACTACTGTATTTCTAGTTGAAAACAAATGTATATGACATTTATGTTCAAATTCTATAATTATTTTATTCCTGATATATATATGTATATTTACATGTAGACATTAATATATTTTTTACTCTGCATATGCAGTTGTTTATTACCTCTAATCTATTTCATTGTTATATTTAAACTAATTAAGAAAAACAATTAAACATACACCCTTCACTTTTATCTGACATCTTGCTGCAGCATTATGCTCTTACTTTTACCATCATTCTGTACACACATGTAAGTATGTTTCATTTTGACATTTGGACTTAACTTCTTTTTCAGATAAAGTATTTACAATTTAAAGATATTACTCCTGGAGATACTATTGTACCTGACATAAGTAACATTTACTTTATTTTCAAACAGTAAAGTCAAGTGATTTAAAAAAAAAATAAATAAAGCAGGATAGGGGATGGGTCTGACTTTTCTCTGTTGTTTTTTTCTCTGTCAGTACAACAAGCAATATCTTTTAAATGTCAAAATAGCTATGTGGTCTGAAAAAACTGAAACCCTCATCCTAGAAGTATATAAGCTCCCATCAGACAAAGTAGTTGAGTACATAAAGTAGAAAGTTAAAAAAAAAAAAAAAATGTTACTTATATTAGGAAAACTAACTTGCCTTAGTATAACTGTTTAAGTTAAGCAGGTCTGGTTTATTTTTTAATTTTTCCCCTTTGTTCCCATCTGACAAAGGAACATACAGAGAATTATTGTGGTGATATGATAAAAATAGTCTTTTGCACAAATATGTCTTGGAGGTACTTTGTGGGGTCTCAGGCTAAGCAGGTGCTCAACTTCATCTAGACCCATGCAATTGTCTGCACTTCCTCAGATCTGACTAGCAGGTAGGAGTTACCACAAGTATTAGATAAGTGTGAGTGCACTTGTCTTTATAGAGGGTGTACTCCTTGATCATGCAGATATTCAAGCCCAGATGTGTAGATTATTAAAGGACCATTTTCTGTCAACAGACACTTACTCTTTGTCCTATCCACCCTAAAAGCTAGATGAAGCTGTGCACATTCCAGGTGTCTGAGGTGAGCAAGGCTTCTTGCAGGTCTTACTGACAAGAGGATTTTGGTTTGCAAGGTCAAGGAGGTTGGCCTCTTGTGAACTGGAGCATGACCCTGTAGAGATTTGTACACTTGCTTACATTTAAGCATGCCATTATATCCATTGATTGCAGTGGTGCTGCTTACATATCTATATATAAGCACATAAGAAAGATATTTTGGAGAAAAAAAAAAAAAAAAATTCTAGATATCTTCTATCTTAAATTCAGATATCTTTCAGTAGCATTAGTATTAAATTAATTCAGTTTTATGCTGTATGTGGTATTGTGTTGATCTGAAAAGGAAGACAAGGCAATAGCTACATTTCAGGCTTTAAATTCTGAATTCAAGTTTGAAGTAAGCCACGAGTAATCTTTGTTTGAAAAAGCATCTTAGAATTCATCATTATGTGCAGTTTCAACTTTGAGTAGATGTGACTCTGCATTCATTTGGGTGTCACAGGTCATAGCCAAGGTGCTGGAGCACAAGTGTTTTAAGAAGCTCTCTTAATCTTTGTCAGCACTCTGTATGGCCCTAGCTAGTGCTCACAAATATAATTTTCATAACCACTTCCTGAAATTTAAATCACCTAACCTCAATGTCATTGTTAAAGGAAAAATATATATTTAAATAATAAAAATAATTTGTTTCTTCTCGAACTGGAAAATTAAATATAAACTAGGAAAACAGAAAATAAAGCTTCTCTAGGAGGATGTTTTTATTTTTAAAAAGGTGGGCACACACACTTCCAGACATGCACAGTTTTTTATCTTCCAAGGGAGTATGTTTATTTCTGTGGAGCCCTGCAACTGGTTTCATGCCATTCAAAGTGGAATTATGCAATTTACAAAGGAAAATAAAAAAATAATAAATAAATAAATGAAATAGTTGTTTAATAATAATAATAATAATAATAATAAATAGGGTGTGGTTTATAATCTCTTTCCAAAATCCTACTTGAAAGACCCTGAGCTCTCTTCCCATTCTGCCTACGCAGTCGGTGCTAGAATTGCAAGAATCACCCAATCCAAGCACAGCCCACCAACAGACAGCTAATTTTAGGAGTGGACCCTTCTTTTGATGCTAAACAGTAAAATTTGGACTTGATATTGCAGTTAGAGGAATTGAATAAAAATTCAAATTTCACATAATTATGCAGACCCAAATATTTTGTTCTAGACTTAGTCACTTAGTGGTTTTTCAGTGACAGTGTAAAAAGCAATATGGTACAGAATATGGAAAGTAAACCCAAGCATTGCAAGGTGATATTTACAGGAGTAGAACAACAACACACCTACTTTATTAATGTTTATAAAAAAAAAATACTTCCTAAAATATGAACTGTGGAAAGAAAACTGTGTCTTTAACAAAACTTAGCTTGGATGAGAGTTTGTTTCATGATCATGCCCACATCCAGAGAACTGTGCTGGTGAATACAAATAGCAAATATGTTAACTCTAAAAAAAAAAATAAAAAAAAAATGGGGGGGAATATAAGAAACTAATATACGTAACTAATATAAGTAACATTTTTTTAGGAAAAAAAAAATAAATAATTTTATTTAAGCAAATATTTTTATGGTTCAGTTTAAGTCTATATCTAGTTCAGGCTCCAAATGAGCAAGCATTTTCAGGCTTTAGTCCAAAAAAGAAAAAGTAAGAAAGAAAATTTGTAAATCACAAACTAACTGAAAGATTTAGCATGCTCCTTTGATATATATACAAACTTATATGATTTGTAACTGTCAGAGGTGTTAGAAAATTCTAATTGACATATTTTGTAGTGTGATTAAGTTAGAAGATTAATTTTATTTCCATCTATCATTCACTTTCTTTCAGAACGAGCCTAAATACCAAGAGAGAGGGAGAGAGAGAGAGAGAGAGAATAAGGTAAAGTCTGGTAAAGAGAAAGAATGCAGTCAGTTTGAAAAATATCACCTGGAATAAAGTATTATTTCATGCATTTTTTTTGAGAACAGATGCTTAATAAAGTGCTACAGGTATCTTTTCTATATCTGAATGAAGCTTTAACAGGAAGGAGGTTAAGAAGTTAAACCAATGCAACAATAGCACTGCAGTGAAAGAGGCATGTTCTTTTTCATGCACATTGTTCCCCCTCGGAGGCCTGTCACTCAGTAGAATAGATGTACTTTGACTCATGGGTGGCGATGTATAGCCTTAGCTTAGCCTGAATCCTCTCCTAAAGGCTGAGTCCTGCAACCAGATCCTGACAAATTCCCTGCAGCACTATGGCATGTTTCACTAACATGAGCTGATAGGATTAGCAGCAGGCAGCAATTACAAACTCTTCTTTGTGAGTCCTGAAGAGTTTTGATTTCTCTGTCAACTGATGCTGTATTTCAGATATCTTTAGTGGTAAAACCTAAACCTTGAGTATTGAAATTAGATTTGCTGTAGTTCAAGGCAACAAAACAGCAAAGGATACTATGTTGTTTAATATGTCTATTCTGCTTTATTTTTAAAGCAGTACCCCAACCCCCAAATTACTGGGACTATTCACAGGCTGCAATAGAGTTGGCTGAGAATATTGTTAAAGTCATTAAAGATTGTTAATAACACATCTGCACCCATCTCCCAGGTTGGTATCCAAAGAAGTCTGATAGTAAAAGAAAATTATTGGAGTTTTCCTGACTATGAGCAGATTTTTATCCTGGAGACAAGACTTGTTCCTTCATGAGCATTTGATATTAAAAGTAAGTAATAACAATTAGTATTAATAATACATCAGTAAAAAATGCAAAGATTCAAACTCTTTTGATTTAGGCTGCACAAAGGCTGGAAATGAAACAACAAAATGAAACAACAAAACCACCACTGAAACTAGTGAAAAATATATATGAATATTCATTAAGATGAAGAATACTAGTTTGTATTCTATCTAACTATACACTTGCACTTAGTTTGATTTTTTTCCTAATGGAGAAGTACTCACACTCACGTGGAAATAGTCTAGATACTGCCTATACACTGTGTGAGAGCCACAGAAAGATGGCTGAGCTTGGGATGTATTCCATGGCTGTCTGCCTTCACTCTACACCAAGATTACAAGCTGATCACTTTCTGAATTGCTGACATCTGAATTACCAAAAGATTATGTTACACTACTGTCCTCTAACCTGTGATAGCCATGCATGAGCTGACCAGCTCCACAGGCATCAATGAAATGGGGCAGATAGTTGGGGTAGTAGGACACAAAGTAACATTTATTACACTGATTATGTGTCCAGTGAGTGTAAATTTGAAATCTGAATGAAAACTTCCTCAGGTTTTGATAGAGAAGCCTTGCTGTGAATCCAGATATGGGAGTTTGAAAGTGTTACTACCCTACAGCCCCCAGTTTCATCCTTTACTTGTGTTTTCTTTGTAGGAACTGAAAACAACAATGACACTGGATTTCCACAGACATGCCAGATGACAAGTTATGGTGCTGAGTTACAGGTCCATATTCCTTTCTGAATATACTATAGGATCATTAAAGCAGTAATGTCAGCACCTGGGGCAGTGACTTCAACCCTCTAATATTGATCAACTGCTAAATACAAATCAGAAGCCTAAACTTGACACAATCAACACAAGGAGAAATTGGATTTAAGCCAATGAAAGTATGTGTGTATATGGAATGGTATTAAAATAAAATAATCTTTTATACAGACCTAGCATTCATTTATTTTTATTTATTTATTTTTAATCCTAATAAATTAGGGCAGAATACCTTAGACACAAAATGTCAAACGATACATTTCTGTTGCCTGAATGCCTTCATATGACTATTGGAATTAGGGGTCTGTGAGCACAAAGATAAATTTTCATTTTCAAATGTCACTCATGCAATTCACATTCACATTCCAGTTTTCTCTTTCAGTGACAGTTCCTACATCTTTGAGAACATAACAGAAAGAAAAACTGCTAAGTTTTAGGTTTCTTGCACAATCTGTCCCTCAGTAACCCTGACTCAGAAATGAAGCATGAGTTTGCCAGGATAAAAGAATGAAAGCTGGAGTCTTTATTTGAGTTTATTAACACCTTGTTCTTTGAACAATGGGGCTACTTGTAAGTAAAGGTGTAAACCTGAAGAGTGTGTACAGACTGAAGGATTTAACCTGATGTGTTTTAGATAAACGAACAATATTTTTTTCATCTTGCCTGTATATCTAAAATCAATAATATCAGCTTACAAGTAAATGTGTAAAATGAAACCTTTTCCATTTTTAATATTTTTCAAAGCTTGTCATGTTCTCTCTCAGATGTGTGAAATGAGTGACTTAGCAATAAGTTCCTTAAATGCATAAATCTTACTCTGGACATTAGTACCATTACCTGAATGATCAGTTAAAATTATAAAATAAATCTAATGACTCTGAGGCCCGTATATGCAATTTCACTTTAGAACACTGCATTAGTCTCATTTTGCACCTAAAATACACACTCCATGCATGTATGTCTGAGTATCTGCCCATTTATCACGTGGTATCTGTTTTATGACAAGAACAGTGACTTTTGGAATGTACCAAACATAGGTATAAGAAACTTAATATGGTTTCCACATAATACAGGAGTTTCTGGGACAAACAAGTTGTTCTTGACATGTTCTTGACATGGATGTATGAGAAATCTATCACAAATTATCCATTTCAAAAGGAAACCTAGACATATCTTGTTGCATTTCCAGAAATGGAACAAAGCAATACTTCATGGATAAGAAATGGATGTGAGCCAGCAGTCAGTACCCTAAGGTGAAAAGTTGGATCTGCCTAGCAGCTCTTCGATTTCCAAACAGGAGTCTTCCAATTCCAAATAATGAACAAATGAAAAAATAACTACAGCTTTAATTTTTAGTAATGAAGGGGTATGCTCATCTCAGCTGAATTCCAGAGCATGCTCTGGGCAAAGCACTCCCTGAGCACGGTATGAAGAAAACACTCAATATAACAACTGAAGAAGCCTGCAACAAGTCTAAAGTAGGCTTTCATTTCTATACAGCTGTAAAAGCTCTACAGTAAGCCCCTGAAAGGGAACATTTATGTGTTTTATGTTAATTTAAAATGCTTGAAAGCAGTCAAAAGGGAGGCTTAGTTCTGAAGAAATGCTAGTCTTAAACCCTCCTTAAGCCAAGGCATGTCTATGATGCTTCTTTTTTTTCTTTTCTTTTCTCTTCATATTTTTTAATAAAAAGTAAAGAAAAAAAAAAAAAACTTGTAATTCTTCTGTTACTTGTGAAATGTTAGGTATATTCCAATCAGTTTTCTTTTTTCCTATCACCTTTTACAGGGTGAAGCAAAATTTTCTCAGCACCTTAGAAATCTTAGAAATAAAGCAGCCTGTTATGCTTTACAGCCAGGGCCTAATATTTTATTTTTTGTGTACAAAAGATCCAGTGCCCATGTGTTTGTATGCAGTGAGCATTAAATGGAGGTGGAAGCCCTTCATAGCATGTCCCTGCTTCATTTCTAGTCATTGCCAAGGGCCTCTTGGCAAGGGCTGTGCAATTTGTCAGATTCTCTGAGGGAGTAGCGTTAGCCAAGCTTTCTTTCAAAATCCAAAAGAAGTCAGTGCACAATTCCTCTGTTTCAATTACACTAACTGGAGACCAAAGGGGTTGTACATTTTATCTTTGATAAGCTTCTTAATGTCTTTTCCCCAAGCCTGCAAAATTAAGAAAGACCAACTAGCAGTCTGAACACTGAAAGGTATGCAATTCATGTTGGCTTGTGGGGAAACAAAACAAAACAAAACAAACAAACAAAAAGGTTTTGTCCTAAAAGTTTTTTGAACGACAGAGAATATTTTATTTTATTTTCCTACAAAGTACCAGATATATTAATTGTACTGGCCATGGAAACAACATCAGTAAGGAAAAGGATATACCTTTTAAAATTCATATATCTTTGCTGCTGAATCCAGCTGGCCAGCAGCTCCTGAGTTCAGCAGTTGATTTTATACCAATGTGAAGGTTAATGGACTGTTTTCTACTCCTTTCCAGAGCAAATGTCAGCCCTATGGAGGTCCATTGCTCAGCAGAACTCAATCTGGAGTCCTACAGTCTGGCACAGGAAGACTAATAGACTAATGTATTAATTCACTGAGTTTCTCTGCCCTTGGTCTGGTTGTGCATTTTTTAACATGAACTATAACAGCAATGGCATTTAATCATAACTTCATTTACCTTCCAACTATGATTTCAGAATGTATATAAGAACCTCCATATCCTGATTATTGACTTCAATATAAATATAAACTGCAGAAGGACAAGGGAGGAAAGAGGAAGACACTGGGATTCAACTAATAAATGCATTAAAACATGAGCATCCTAGCTGGCTGAATTCCTGAACAGATAATTAAGGTGAACTCTTGTTTTATTCCTCCCCAAAATGATCTGCCCTGTGTATTTGTTAGCAATAGTGAAGTGAGAGTTTGTGTTTGTTTTGTTTGTTTGTTTGTTTGTTTGTTTCTATAACATAGTTTGGTTTTAGTCACAGGGATCATCATTGGATGTATTTCTTTGACTATTCTCTGAGTATAACAACCCCCCAGAAAAATTATTCAGTTTGACTGGAGTGTCTTAGTAACAGAATTAGCAGTATAGTCAAAGTGATGATTTTATTGGAGTGAGCACCTATTCACTATGTTCTAGGGAATACATTATGATTTATATTAGTGCTGTGACACAGGGGAAATAGAAGGGGACAGTTTAAGATATGAATTTTCAGGTTAAAAAGGAGATGAGAAGAAGAAAATATGTCTGTGGGCTAGCCATTGGTAAGGAAGATGGGAAATAACTGACATTTTCATTCTGCCTCTCCATGTCCTAGGAATCAGATTTAAGCTGATGCATTAGGAAAGGTGTGTTGTATCTTTACTCCTTCTGAAGGATATTATTCACTGGCCTGAATAAAGAAGCAAGTAGGGAAAGAATCACATCTGTTTCCAGTAACTCAACTTTGAGGCTTCAGCATGCAGCAACATCACTCACACAGAAAGCTGAACTTAGTGTATGAGAAATTCAGGTCACAATGGAGAAATAGTGAAAAATAGAAGAATTGAAAAAAATAATTATTTCATACAGTGTCTTGGCTAGTTTGTTTTCACTGACATTAGAAAAATCTGAAATGTGAAAAGAAAAAAATCTTTTTTGAAGTCGTCATGTTAAATTTTGCAATTTAATCCTTCCACTTTCAGAACAGCCCACAGCTTCAGTTGAGGTCAAGTCCATCAGCAATTAAGCAGCTGTATTTTTTTAAATCAAGAGAAATACCTTGAGATATAATTACGTTATGAATATCTGAAACAATCTGAAACATAAGTAGAGAAAAAGAAAAGGATACAAATGAGTACGCTCTAATAGAATTGTTCATTTGCTTTTACCTACTCTATGATATAAGGAATAGGGTAAATCCTCTTTTCCTTCATACAGAATGAAAGTTTATTTGAAGTTGGAGTCTATAGCTGCCTTTTCACAGTAAATTGACCTTGTTCCATGCAGCCAATGTCATAATGCTCTGCTTTATCTAGGCTGAGAGAGAGAAAATCGCAAATTGCTTCTGCATGATTAGTTCTGCCACTTCAAACGTGTTTCTTCCGAGTTGGCTTCCACACTTACTGCTAGAGATATGTGCCGCTGGGAAACCCTAATCTGTCTCTGAACTTCTCTGATTTAGTAACCCTTTACCAGCCAGTGTGTTATGTCAGCAAAATGAGTCTTTCTGGGAACAATAGAAATAGTGCCAAAATAATGAATAAATTATATGAAGATATTATTGGATATCAGACTAACTCTTATTCAAATATTTTTGGCTTATCAGATAGATGTTGCTTCAGACCGATGGAGTTTTCACAGACATGTATTTATTTGCACTTTTATTGACAAAGAATTTTACTTTAGTATAAGTATTATGTCTTGATGAATAAGTAACCATTGTTTTTATTATTATTATTTTAAAATATAGAACAATATTCACTTTTTTTTTTTTTTTTTGACAGATTTGATATTTGAGTATTTGGTGATTTGTTTATCATCTACTTAAGACTAATTTCAGAAATATTCATTAGTCTTAGTTTTTCTACTAAGAATAGTTTCAACAACTACAACAAAATCCTATCCAGATTACCAAAAACAATACCTAAGACAAAAATCCTTTCTGTGATTCTGTGAATCCTTTCTATTAGAGGAAAACAGTATGTATATATTCATATATACATATATATATATTCATATATACATATGTACATATATACTGCCAAAAAAAATAATAATAATTTACAACAAAATTCAATTACTATATGTTATATCAGACAAGATATAACCTTTGAAAACACATTTATGATTGATAAAATACATGGAGGTAACAGCACAGTTTAATTGTAAACTCGTACATAGCATTTTTGTCCCCAAAGGTATATAAGGACTGATGTTAGTACTGGAAATAAGATTGTCTCACTACCTGCTTCCTAGTTGGGCAGGATGTCTGTAAAGTTGTAACTTAACAAATCCAAGCCCTAAGAAAGCAAAAGGTCAGTTTCTCAGAATCAAACTGCTTTACTTGCTTGTTAACTATGTCTGGTACCACATATCCTGCATACATCATAATAAGAGAATCACCAAGAATTTCCACGTACTGAAAATCAAGTTCATGTTCGAGGTATTAAGGATAAGGCCACAGGACTGCAATGCTTGTGTGATCTGTTGTGATTATCATAGAATCACTGAACAATCTAAACATTTGCATTTAGTGTAATGTGTTATCTTGTTCTATAATAAGAGCATGTAAGGCTGAACTCTGTGTTTGGCCATACTAAGAAAGTAGAACTTATTTATTAAATCTTAACTTTATTAGTGGTATAAAAACAAAATTTTAAAGAATTAAAAATATACCATCATTAACAATCATTTTCATAGGGAAAAAAATAATAAAAAAAAAAATTAACAGAAACCAATCACTGCAGTTGATTTCCTCCTAAATCCCAAAGTCAGTTAACATATTACTTTATGAATTACAAGCACCCAGTGCACCTTTTTTTTTTTTCCTGGTGAAGTAGAGCAGCAGTAACAAGCTGAACATGACAGGTATTTAAAAATAAATTGCTTGATAAAAAAAAAAAAAAAAAAAAAAGAGGAAAATGCCAGATTCATGTGACAAGATTCATGTTGAAGCAGTTTTTTCAGATATTTTTGACCAAAGACGGATATAACAGTTTAAAGGTGAAAAGGAGTATGGGGAATCAGCTACCTGACAAATAAGTCTACGTATCAAAAGATTTTGCTAACCAGGCTGACACATAAATGGCACATAATGTCAACTTCTATTAAAGGCTTTATAAATGATGACAACCTGGAGAAACAAAAATTGTTTTCCAAGAAGGGTTTCTGTTAAATTCTCTTTGCTACCCCAAGCACTAGAACAGATCAACAACACTGCAGTGAAGAAACAAATCAGTTTTACAATCATTGATCTTACAGCCTACGCATAGGACTGGGTTCTAGGAAGATTTTAACCCTAGATCCATTTGGAGTCTCTAATTATTGTAAAAACACTTCAAAAATTACATGTATTTCCATAATTATATTTTTCCATTAATAAGAAAAAGTAAAATAATTACTGATGAAAGCATTATTTGTTACGGTGTATCAAGAGGTTAAATGGAATTCAAAGCACAAATCTAGCACAAAGCAGTTAACTTATCAAAGCTCAGCATGATTCAATGCTGATTTTGGAAGGGTAAGAACTTCAGAAGAAGCAGACTGACCTATTGCAGCAGTTATAAACTTCTGGGATACATTTCACTATGAGTAAGTTGATCCCGTTATTCCAGTGCGATAGCTAAAATGTGCAGAAAATTACTCTAAACATAAAACAAAACAAAACAAAACAAAATCTATCTAATAAGGTCTGTAAGGTCTTTCAAATTAAATCAGCAAGATACTTCCATACCTGGTTTAATTTTCAGGTAGTCCTGTGCAGAGCCAGGAGTCAGTGATCTTTGGACAAAATGATCTTTGTGGGCCCCTCCCAGCTTGGGATATTCTCTTCTGTTCTGTCATTAATTCAAACTAGATTTCAATAGGTCCTTACAAAACAATAAACTGAAGCAGTTGCATTTTATAATATTTCATTAACTACTACCATGACTACCATAGATCTTCTAATATGAATCAGAATCTTCTGACTTCCATATATCAAGTTTAGATTAGAACTGTTTTAGTCTCCTTGAGGACGAGATAAAGAAATTCCAGTCCTCTCCAAAAACATAGGCAGAAATATTTTAATAGCCTTATCATTGAACAATTTCAGAACAAACTTGCTCAGAAAAGTCCTCACAAGCCTGTTTTCTCAAAGTACTATTGAAATGAGAGTGCTTCGCCAGTGAACATATTTCTGACTCTCACTCTGACAAATATTTATTGTTGTTGTTGTAGTTATTGTTATCATTTACTCAGACATAACAGTAACATTCCCATTCAAAAAAAAAATAAAAATCAGTAAAATGCAAGGTGCAAGGTAAAAACATTTTTAAAAGGCCACCAAGAAAATTTTAGAAGATCCTCTGCACCTAACAAGATCAAATCCTTTATCTCTACTAATTCCTAATGATCATGCTGCATTCCCTTATCTGAGCAATATGAACATGGATCACACAATCTCTGCCTACAAAAAGTAGGCATAAGAAAGTCAGCTAGGCATCAGAAACAAGTGAATGGCCTAAGTCAAATGTCTTAGCATGGAACATAATCTCCTTCATCTCTCTCATCCCTGAAAACACTGAGACACTTTTCTGGAGTGTGAGTAGAAGAGAGAAGTCAGTGTAAAATTTGTTGTTAATACCAGCTGGGAGTAAAAACAGAGTCATCCACAAACCAGGTTAGTAGCTGTGAATAAAAGTGGTATCATCCCACAAAACAGATATACATGTATCTCTAAACAGGGCTTTGTGCTTTATGATTCTACTAACTGCCCATGAATAACTTTTAAATTATCTGCCAATAACAAACTGTTAAACTGTTAGCCTAAGTCTGGTCAGTGCTTAGCATCAAATTTATCTATTTAAAAACATGGCATTTGGGTTAGTAAAGAAAAATAAATAAATAAATAAATACAAGCAAACAAACTTACAGTTTTGCTTTCTTTAGTAAAAAAAAAAATCCTGCGTGGGTGAGAATAAAACATCATTATTTTCATTACTGTTAATGAATGTGTAAAATATAATGACCTGACATTTACTGTAGACTAGATATGTACATCTTAAAATAGATTCAGATAATACCAGAGAAAAGAAAGGAAGAATTTCAGGGTTTAACCATGCTTGTCAGGCAGAAGGTTTATATAAATTTTTTGGACTGCATTCCATTCTTGGTTACATGGTTAGTGCCTGGTGACAAGTGAAGCAATTCTAAAGTTTCAAGAGCAGAGAATGATTTTTAGTATTTAAGAAGTTTATAAGAAGAAATTACCCATTTATTAATGGTATTAATGGTATATCCCATATTGTTACTTACATGGATTTGCTAACTTTTTGGAAACGGGAACATCTCAGAAAGACTCAAAACTCTCATCTGTAATTATCAGCGACCCTCAGGTCCCTTGCTCCAGGCTATAGGACTCAATAATGAGGACAGTGCAGTCTTTCTTCTGCTTACAGTTTGGGACGTTCTTAATAAGTCATTAAGTGGAATTCCTATTCTGAAGTGAACAAAACTGGAATAAGACTTCCACACCTGTGTTGAAAAACACAATTTTTCTTACTTTCAAAAATATGGAGAAAACAAGTTTCTTATTTTGATTTGAAAATCTAGCTTTCTGTGTTAGAACTTGATGGGTTTTGTAGTGTTTTTGTTTTGTTTTGTTTTGTTGATTGTTTTCTTTTTTTGATTTTTTTTTTTCTGTTCTGAGGTTGCTTATCTTCCGAATATCAAAACAATGACAAAATACAAGAAGATTCTACAGCACTTCCAGCACTAAGCTTTTTCTGCACACTGGGGCTTCTTTGTAAATGAATAATTCAAGAATTCAAAAATCTTCATTTATATTAGTCTAATAATATTTAGAAAATCTCACAAGGTCTGTGCTCTGTTTCTTGAATGTCAGTCATTTCAGTCAATGCTGGAATTTACAAATGTGGTGGAACCATGCCACATATATTTTTACGTAAGCAAAAGTGTCCTATTAAGGGTAGCAGTACTTGTCATAGCTGTTAGATATTTTCCAGTAGGAAAAAGCGCAGTGTTGTAGGCTGCATATTAGCCACCAGCAATAAGCCTGAACTGAACCTGGAACAAAGCTTAACTTCCCCACAACTGTTAAGTAACAGATAAGTATTCAGGATTAGTGTGGGATGTAGATTGTTCAATTACAATTAAAGATATCAAGTACATTATGGCAGTCTGAATCTTAGGTAAGAATATTCTTTAGTTTTGAGCATTTTCTGCTAACATTAAGATTCTAAAACAATTAACTTTCAGTCTTCTAGACTGAATCTCTCCAGGTGAGTACAATTTCTATAGTATTCAGCATCAGTGATCTTTTCCTGGATAGAGTTGCCTCTCCTCTATGTTTGAGCTAGCCTGAAAATCACAAATCCAATCACAAAAATCAAGTTTTTCTCCTCTTTTCACATAAATACCTTCATATTTATTTATTTATTTATTTATTTATTTATTTATATATATTTATTTAAAATGTATATATAAATATATATGTATATATTTTTTTTTTTTTTGCAAAATAAGATGTTTTTCCCTAAAACTTTTTCTGAGGTTTGCACATTTAAACTGAACAGAGATGAGATGAAAGGGGATGAAGGTGAGATAAATGTTGCTTGTATATTTTCAGTTTCAGCTTCATTACAAGCTTTCTTAGAGCTCTAATATTTTTTATTAATCCCTTTTAACAGTTACAGATCTCTTAAAGAGTTGTACCTTAAGCATCCACAAATATGTGCAAGGAGCAACTGCCGTATCACATATAACTGTACTTTACAAATATATATGACAAACTTCATCTGATGCATTTCATTCTTTAAATTTGTTTTACTTAATTAATATCTACATTTGGGTGTTTTTCCCCCCATATATAACTAGCTACTTCAATAATCATTGCTCCTTGCACTGTGTGGCAAGAGGTTGAACACAATTTGTAGTCACAAGACAGGTATCATAACCCTGTTTATAGTGAAGTTTTCAGATATTTCCCTTAGTTCTGTCCATTTCCAGATGGGCTTTGCTTTTCATTGGTCATGAATGAACTTTCTGCTGGCATAACACTGCTGCATTGCAGTTCACACAGCAGTGGCTATGGATCAAATCAACACTTTGAAAATCAACACTCCTTCCTCAAGTGCTAAGTAGAGCTTTTATGCAAACTGAATAACTCTAATGGTGAGGATATCCTCAATGACCTAACTCCTACTTGTGGATTGAAAATTAGGCCTGAGAAGGCCAATTGCCAGATAATGCCTTTACACTGGGACTTGTGTACAAACTGAAAGGTTGAAGTGCACCCTTTCAGCACCAGGATTCAATCCCAGCCAGGACACCCTCTTCTTGTGGCTCAGGCCTGAGGAGAACCCAGCACTGCAGTCTCTCAGCATTCAACAGGCACGCAGGGTGCCTGGAGCATCCCCTTCACCAACACATCTGAAGCAGCAAGGCCTGGCAGGGCCTGGTTCTTGATAGGCAGCCTGAATCAAGGCAGGGAAGTTTAAAGGAAAGAAAGGAAAAAAAAAAAGGGGGGGGAACAGGGGGAGGGGGTGATGCCCGGGGTGGGGGTGGGGGGACAGACAGAGGAACATGTCATCTCACACTGTGCTGTGGTCACTTTAGCTGAACTGTGAAAGATGGCTCTTTTGAATGCAGAAAGTTCCTCTGATAACCCTGTCAGAGAATGATAGAGGAGAACAAGTTATATCTTGGAAAGACACCTCTCTTAAACCATAGCCACTTTAAGTTTTGCTCCCAGTTTTAACTCTTGGTAACTGCTGCAGTCAGGTTCCTTTGTGCAAAATATAGATTTATCACAAATTAAGGTTCATGTGTCTCCAGGTCAATCCAAGCTCATGCTTTCAAAGTGATTCATGGTCTTAGGTGCCTTTGGGTTTTGCTACCACAGAAATATGTGTGCTATCTGTCAGCATGTGCTGACCATTTTTCCTCTGAAACAGACACTAAATATCTGACTTCGTGTAGCCAAAGCCATTCAGAAAAATTCTGAATTTAATATTCTGTTAAACTTGAATACCAACAACTGGATTTCACCAAGGTAGCTAGACCAACTCCACACTGTTGTTTTAGTATCTCAGTCATTTAGCATGTAGTGCCATTTTAACTTACAGGAAGTACTGAAGGATCACCTCTGTTATTCACAGGTAGATTTTTGGTTTTTCTCCAGTATGACTTGAAACCACTCATTCTGTGCGAGCTAGGCCTCCTACACAAAAGTTCCCACTAGTTTTGTAATATTGGGCAGTCATTTTTACCCAATCAGCATTTTATTGTTTATGTAGAGCAATCTGTTACAGCCACAGCTGCTCCCCCAGCACACTTCCTTTTCTGCCAGCAGACAACCAGGCCTTACTCTTCTGAATTCTCACTGTCTACACATCCCTAATCTACCAAATATCAGGTTTGTCTAAACTGTCAAAAATCCTACTTCTCTATCTGTGATCATATTGTGCCTCTTTTTCCTTGACTAGTTCTTTAGACAGAAATGCTAATCTTTATTTTCTTTTTCTTTTTCCTCCCCTCCACTGTTTTTAAGTAGCATAAATAGAGAAAGAGCAACTAACATTTATTAGGACTTATGCAAAGCATTTGACACTGTCCCCCATGATATCCTTGTCTCCAAATTGGAGAGACATGGATTTGACAGATGGACCACTCTGTGGGTAAGGAATTGGCTGAATGGCCGCTCTCAGAGAGTTAGAGTCAACAGCTCCATGTCCAAGTGGAGGTCAATGTCTAGTAGTGTTTGTTCCTCAGGAGTCAGTACTGGGACCAGTGCTATTTAACATCTTTGTCAGTGACATAGACAATGGGATTGAGTGCACCCTCAGCAAGTTTGCTCATGACACCAAGCTGTGTGGTGCAATCAGCATGCTGGAGGGAAAGAATGCCATCCAGAGGGACCTGAACAGGTTTTGAGAGGTGGGCCTTTGCAGTGCAAGGTCCTGTCTCTGGGCTGGTCAACATGCTCCAACCCCATTAACAGCTAATTTTCTGAACTTAGTCATGCCACTTTGTGTCTTTTTTGCTGTTTTTTTTTTTTTTTTTTTTTTTTTTTGTGTGTGTGTGGTTTTTTTTGTTTGTTTGTTTTGTTTTGTTTTTTAAGAGACATAATGTTAAGTTTAAAGAAGTTCTTTGAAATCTGCATGAACATAATTAATATTTCTTAAAAGGTTTTCATTCTCTCTTCTAACAGATTTACAAGCCACTGTTCTAAACTTAGATGAATTTCTTATTTTCGTAAAATGAGGGGCAACAAAATTAGTTACAGCTGAGACAGAGTCATATTTACTCAGAACAATTTTGAAGCCTGCTATCTGTGGAAGCACTTATATGGACTTCAATGAGATTATATTTTAGCACTTAGCAGTCACTAATGGTTTTTATCCTCCCACTACCTCTCAGAGATAGGGGAGGATTGGTGCTATCTCTGTTATTCAGGTGGAGAAGTGAGGTGCAGGTTACCCGAGAACAGAGAGTCACATCACACTTCTGTGCCTGAGTCAAATGTGTCACAGATGTGTGCCAAGACCATCTATCTAGTAAGGGCACTTTTGCTTCTCAGAACAACACAGATCACAAAGTCCAGGACAAAGTATATGATAGCAAGGACAAACTCTTCTTGGCAAAGGGTAACATACTTTCAGATAAATCCAAGAACTAAAAATTGTTGGTAAATGCTGGAAAGCTCTCCTATGAAAAGCCACTACATGGTACAGCACTTCTTGACTTTTAGTCAGTGAAACCAGCTGTTGTCTACTCCAAGCTTCGAAACACGCCTGCTGCTCTCACAGGTGGTGGAAGATGGCAGATAGAAGATAGTCTTCTACCCCCTGTTGCCACCAGCTAACTAATGCTGAGGCAGTTAACACCCATCCAAGTTCACTTTTAACACTTCAACATTTGTTCCCTGACTGGGCAGGCTGCTGAGGGTAACTGTCCCACACTAGCTGCAGATGACACTCCTTCCTCATGCTTTTTAGGGAATAGAGTGAGAATATATATTTATTTTTATATTTATTACTAAAACCTTAGATTCTGAAGCAAGGAACTGGTGACACTTTGTAAAACACCATATCCTGCTCTGCTTAGTGACCTTTGTCAGTTATTCAGAGCTACTGCCTGTGCTGTTTGAATTCTGTAATCTACCTCTGTTATCCGGCCTCTGGGTTTGATCCAAAGCCTATTGGTATTTGATGGGCTTTAGTGAATGAGTGCTTAGTGTACTCTGCATCTTGCAAATCAGCTGTCATAGAATCATAAAATCACAGAATCTAACCATACATTATTATCTTTAGGGTTACAACTTAAATACATGAGACCCATATATAATATAGTATGTTTTAATAGGAAAACATAAAAAAATACAGTTATGCTGAAAAGTAAATCATGTCTGAATCTCATGTGTATGGATTTGCATAGTGCTTATCTCAGGGCTGCAAATAAGGATATAAGTAGGCATTAAGTTGGCAGTTTCGGTTGTTACAGACAGAATTAATCAAATACATTACTTTAAAGAATAAATATGGAGTTAGCTGGGGAATCTGTATTGCATATAGTCTTGCACCCACTTCATAATTGCAGATTCAAGTGTCAGTTTTGTGGGCATGAATTTTGTGAGAGAAAGGTCATTGATTAGCTTGCAACTGGAGAAAGTCTTTTTGTTAAAATAATTTGTTCATATGCAATGACTATGCAAAATATATGTTTATTTTGAAAAAATTAGCCACAATAGCTGGTTCACAGAAAAATACTCAGTGTGTACCTATAAGGATGTTTCAGATTTAAGGTTGTCCTGTAACAGTAAAACTAGAAATGTCTAAGGTTTACATCTGCCTGCTTTAAAAGATTGTTTTCTTTTTTATTTTTTTTTATTTATTTTTATTTTTTTTTTTTTTGAAAGAAGTGCAAAATGTCTGCCAAGCTTAGAAATGATACAGATCATGTTTCTATGTCTGTTTTGTGGTGCTTACTGGGCAGTCTGGCTCTTGTCAGCAATTCTTCAACTGTTTTGCTACAGTGGAATTACTGTAGAGTTAGAAGTTGGGGCTGGTGGGAGGGATTCTTTGTCCCATTTGCATTTAAAATTACATCTAATCTTATCAAGGAGTTCGTCGTTGTTTCTGGCTGCCCATAGCAGGTACAGTACTGCTTTTGTTCAAGTCTGTTGCTTTACCAAATAAAGGCAAGAACTGCTTGCTTTTCTCATACAAGTAGTCCAAATGATTTCTGCAGGAATACTTGCAAGAGCAAACAGGGTTTGGTAATAAAATTAATTAAAAAGAATCTGAACATAATATTATTCTAGAAGAGTTATCTGTTAATTGAAAATTGTTTAAAGAGACAGATAAAATTAATAGATACGATTAAAACGCAGATGCTAATTGTGTTTAAAACAAGTGGAAACATGAAAGAGTATGAAATAAAGAACAAAATAAAAGTAACAAACAGACAATAAAAAGTTTTCATTGTTCATCAAAAATTAGAACATTTTCCCTCAAATGGCAAGTTTTAAATTTGTCTTTGATGCCTTTGAATAGACATCAGAATACATAGAGAGATGCATAAATGCATAATGTTGTTCTCAAGACTTTAAGAACTCTATGGGGTTTCGCTTAAAATTGTGAGTGTCCCTGAAGTATGGAAGCTGACATCCCTAAAACTGAAAGAGTATTTGCTTGCCTCCTTAGGGGAGTTATGCACTTAAAACAAAATACAAACAGACATGTATATATATTTATATGTATACATATATGTACATACATATGTATACATATATATATACATACATACACAGATGTCCTTGCACTATTTTTCCAGGAGATGATCCTTGATGTCTTTTTGTGTTCATTGGATATCCAGTCTTCAAGGTCTAGTTCCTAAGATGGCATAACTTATTTTCCATATATGATATTGCCAAATGTTTAATAAGAAAGTAAGAGCTGTAAGTAGTATTGATGCCTTCATTTTGAAAACTTGCCCTGACCAGTACTGAGCAAATTATTGACACTGTAATACTAACTCTGAAAAAAAAAATAAATAAATAAGAATAAACCACCAGTGTCAGTAAAGACTCCAAGTTAAATTAGACAGAAATAATAGGTATTAAGATTTAATGGAAACTCAATTAATGCCATTTTATGATTAAGATGCTAAATGTAACTTCCAAGCATGCCCCATTTGACATCATGAAAAAGATGGTGAATTAGCCAGAACTGTGTTTAGAAGTGCAACTGTTCCTAACAAGTTACCAAGCATTTTAAAGGAACTCAGGAAGAACCCAAGTCTAAATAAATTACCAGAATTTAAGAATTCTGTACGTTGAGAAGTTTTCCCCAAAAATTATGCATTTACAATTTATCATAATTTGGTGGTATTTTTACTTAAAGATTAAGTTAAGCACTAAAGTTCCTGTTCATGGTAGTTGGTGTCTCTGCAAACAGCTCCGTGACAGCTGTGCTCAGTGCAACACTGGTTATTAGCACAGTAACACTTACATTAGAGCAACAGGTTATCAAACATTGCTGATAATTGATCAGTCATGAAAAAATGTGTTTTTTTTTTTTCCTCACTCTTGAAGACCAAATTTATAACTTTTGATGTTTATCAAATATGAAGCATTAGTCAGAATATATTAATTCACATTCTTGTTGTCCCCTACCCACTCCCTTTTATAGTCAATTTATACAAAATTACCTCAAGGGTGTAGTCTTTGTTACCATGGCATTACAGGAGTTTATAGTTAGCTTGATCCTAAATCACAAGCTTTAATTAAAAGCCTGAAATTCAGTGGCATAATTCCAAATTTTATTGGAAAACAAAAAATAATAATAATAAATGAAATGAAATGTTCAACTAGAAGAAAGATTCAGATTTTAGGATTAATGACTAAGAAAGGAAACAGATAAATTTTGCATAACAACAAAGGGAATACCGTAGAGAGAAATGGCAATGTATCCATCTCATAAATAAATTAACAGGGAATAAATAATCTAGCAAAGCAACAATGAACATATAAAGATGTTTTTAAAAGTAAATTATAATGAATTTAAAGAAACAATTTACATAAGGCATTACCAAAACAAGTATCTAAGTAGAAAGCATACAGAATTGTACTTTATATAGATAGTGAGATTTTCTGTACCTACATCAAAAAAACAAACAATAAAGTAGAATAAATGTATGGTTTCATAGTATGAGCCAACCACTACCTGATGACAAAGTGCTGATAAGAAGCTAGCTCCAGTTGTTCACTGGGGGGATTTTAGCATATTCCTGTAAAATAGAAGTAGTTACAAGACTTATGGGTTCAATTTACAGTAATGAGTACAATAATAGGTACAGTAAAGGTCAATATGTTCATGTTGATTTTTTTCACCTTTATCTCAGATGACTGTTCCTGGCATTGCTACCAAGAAGAGTATATGGAAACATTTTCTCTTTCTATGTTTTGAGCAGAGAACACTGAACAAAACACCATGAACTTTGAAAACCTTTCAGGTTCATTTGTATGTCTAAAAGATCTTATTAGATTAATTAGATTTTTTAATTAGAGTAATTTTCTAGCAGCACAAAAGTGACTTAGAATGATCATAAAATAATAATATTAATAGAATTGCACCCATTTCCTAAAGAAGGTCTTTAGCATACCAGCAGTAAATATTGTTCTTAGAGACGAAAATATATAAGATGCCCATAAATAGAATTCTACAAGAAAATATAAAATGTGTGTAATATAGTTATAATATTCCCATGGTAAATAATAGGTAGGATATATACTACTGAAAGTCTCATTACTTCTATGCTCATCCCACCCCCACCCCCTTTTTTTTTTTTTCCCAAATATATCTACAGTGCCTTATAAGAACTCATTGGTGGCCCATAAAAGTTTTAGAATATTTTACTGCTGGAAACACTAAAATTAACCAATTTAAAGTGTTCCAATGTAGGTATCTAGGAAAGTTTACCTTCCAACATAATTTTGAAAGATGCTAGATACTTTTCTGATGATACATGCTTTTCTGAACATCTGAAATCAAACCACATTTAGTTAGGCATCTAAATTAAGATTTTAGCGTCTCACTTATGGTTTCCAGTTTGAAATGTTGGTGTAAATTTACCTGCCTGAGACTTCCCATTACCATCCAATTTTGACTAGAATTGGAGAATCAGGAATTCTTACCTTAATATATTAACAGTGTTGCTCTGTGAGCAGCAACACCTGGTACGTAGGAATGTATCCAGCCAATATATATATGTATATATGCATAAATATTTGTTTTGTTTCTGTTATTTGTGGCCATATATATATATATATATATATATATACTTTTTTTTTTTTTAATTGTAAAAACAGAGAGCATTGTTGGCTGCAACCAGTCACAGACACATCTTCAGAGCAAAGCTGGTTTGAATATTATATATTTAATTTGCCTGCACAAAATTATAACAACAAGGTATGATTTTTGCTTGCCTTATTAGTTTTTCACTTGTTTATCCAATTGGTATAAAGTGCAGCAGAACTTTTAAGTGGCATCAAACCTTAGTTTACACAGCATGGAGTAAAAATTGTGTATTTAGGACAGAAGCTGGAATCTGAGTATTCTGTGTATAAAACCTATTCAGATAACCATAAACTCAAACCTGGATACCATTTGAACAGATGCTGACCAGGTATCCGCAGAGATCTGAGCTCACCTAATTAGTGACTCCTGTATCACCTTGGACTTTCTCTGCATCTCAGTTCTGACAGACTTGTGTGCTCTCTGTAGCTAGCATGCTCTACCAGGACTCACTGCAACCTACCAGCCTGTAACTTACATCCTCTCCTTTAAAATTTACCTGTGCTAGAAAAGTGATGGAGAGTCTGAATAAACTCAGGTGAACTTAATTTGCACGAATTTATACAACACCTGCACACCTGACATGGTCTGCTAGAATGATGTCAGAAAATGAGCCAAACAGTATTCCTGCCACTATTTTTATGTTACAGGGCATTTACCAGGCATTGTTGTTAACATCCAGTTATGGTGTTCAAAACAACCAGAGGATACAGAAAATTCAGAATATTCTTCTTCCAAAGGGTCTTTAAATTCTCTTAGGTGATGTTCAGTTTTGAGAGACAATGATGTAAAAATGACACTTTATTCTCCTCTTATTCTATACATCTCTTTGTGCACATTTAGAGTTGGACTCTTATCTGTTGCCTGCAGAAACAAAATGTAGGCTTGATGATATCCTTGTCTCCAAATTGGAGAGACATGGATTTGACAGATGGACCACTCTGTGGGTAAGGAATTGGCTGAATGGCCGCTCTCAGAGAGTTAGAGTCAACAGCTCCATGTCCAAGTGGAGGTCAATGTCTAGTAGTGTTTGTTCCTCAGGAGTCAGTATTGGGACCAGTGCTATTTAACATCTTTGTCAGTGACATAGACAATGGGATTGAGTGCACCCTCAGCAAGTTTGCTCATGACACCAAGCTGTGTGGTGCAATCAGCATGCTGGAGGGAAAGAATGCCATCCAGAGGGACCTGAACAGGTTTGAGAGGTGGGCCTGAGCAAACCTCATGATGTTCAACAAAGCCAAGTGCAAGGTCCTGCTTCTGCGCTGGGGCAATCCCAGGCACAAACACAGGCTGAGTGGACAATGGATTGAGAACAGCCCTGAGGAGAAGGACCTGTGAGTGTTGGTAGATGAGAAACTCAACATGAGCTGGCAATGTGTGCTTGCAGCCCAGAAAGCCAACCATGTTCTGGGCTGCATCAAAAGCAGTATGGCCAACAGGTTGAGGGAGGTGATTCTCCAATTCAACTCTGCTCTCATTAGACCCCACCTGGAGGCCTGCTTTCAGCTCTAGGGCCCCTAGCACAAGAAGGACAAGGACCTGTTGAAAAAAGTCCAAAGGAGGGCTATAAAAATAATCAAAGGGCTGGAGCACTTCTGCTATAATGACAGACTTAAAGGGTTGAGGTTATTCATCCTGGAGAAGAGAAGGCTCCAGGGAGCTTTATCCCTGGATTTTTTAGGCCCCCATCAGACTTCCAGTACTGATGGGGGCCTAAAGGAAAGCCAGAGAGGGACTCTTTGTCAGGGAGTGGAGTGATAGGACAAGAAGTAATGGTTTTAAACTAAAAGAAGGTAGATTTAGATTAGATGTAAGGAAGAAATTCTTTACTCAGAGGGTGGTGATGCACTGGGACAGGTTGTGCAGAGAAGCTGTGGATGCCCTACCCCTGAAAGTGTTCAAGGCCAGATTGGATGGGTCTTTGAGCAACCTCATCTCCTGGGAGGGGTTTCTGCCCCTGTCAGGGGGATTGGAATTAGATGATCTTTGGATCCTTTCCAATCCAAACCATTCTATGATTCCATGATTCTATCACTGTATAATCTGTACAGATTTTTGGCAGATAATTTATAATCACCAATTCAGAAATGACCATTTCTTAATCTTCATTGATGCAAGAGGAAAAGTCTTATATTCCAGGGCAACTGTTTTCATCCGAATGTATTCTGCCAATAAAATAAATCAATGGTTTTTTTTATAGATCCCTAAACCTAAACAACTAATTGGTCTTCTTCACTTTTTGATTTTCTCTTTCTTTATTTAATCCAACAAGATGCTTATTAACAGAAACAAGCAGCTTTTCTTCATGCCAGGCAAGTTACTGAAAATTGTTTTCATCAATTACACAAATATATACACAAAATCTGCAGTTAAGACTAATTAGTTCATGTTCTGTTAAGGGCTTAGTAATTATTAGCTTCTTTTTTGATTGATATTTTCTAGATGACTGCAGTAATCATTATATAGGGTTTTTAAGGTAGTATTTAAGAATGCAAATCCAGCAAGACAATGTATTCCCACTGATATTTAGGCTTGTGGCCAATTTGCATCCTTTCTACAATGCTGGCTTTGCAACAGCAGGGCAAAAAAATACAGAAGGGAAAGAAGGAAGGAAGGAAGGAAGGAAGGAAGGAAGGAAGGAAGGAAGGAAGGAAGGAAGGAAGGAAGGAAGGAAGGAAGGAAGGAAGGAAGGAAGGGAGGGAGGGAGGGAGGGAGGGAGGGAGGGAGGGAGGGAGGGAGGGAGGGAGGGAGGGAGGGAGGGAGGGAGGGAGGGAGGGAGGGAGGGAGGGAGGGAGGGAGGGAGGGAGGGAGGGAGGGAGGGAGGGAGGGAGGGAGGGAGGGAGGGAGGGAGGGAGGGAGGGAGGGAGGGAGGGAGGGAGGTTGGTTTTTGTTTCAGAACTTGTGGTATAAATAATTTCCATTTCTTCCAAACCTCAGTAGAAGAAAATTTGCAGTAACTTCTTAATTTTGAAAAATAAAGATTTCAAGTATCTGTTGGTAATCTTTGATATATTTTCCTAATTTTTAATAAGGCTTTTCAGATACACAATCCATGGATAGATAAGATTTTTCTTAACATAATATCAGTACTTTAATCTTTGGTTTACACAAGAAAACTTCTTTAAAAAGACTTGCCATGAAAAAAAAAAAAAGACTTTGAAACTGGTTTTAATAATGTCAACAGGATTTAGGCATTGAAAAGTTTTTTTGGCCTACTGTCCTTTTCTTTGTTACCTGAAACCTACCATATGTATCATTATATTCATATAATGTAAGGTATAATTAAAGAGCAAGTGCTTTACACAAAATTAAACAATTGAGACTAAAACACAAAGAAATGAACTTTAGTACCAGCCTTGTCACCTTTTTTTATCAAAAGTGTCTGCACTACCCAACATAATGCAGAGACATCTGGTGGCAGACGGACATGTTGCAAATAGATGTTTAAGCCCAGAGAGCTGGAAGACCAACAGTGACTTCCCTAGAGACATTCCTCTGTAACCTTCACTGGTATATCCTGTTTATCTGACTGTAACTGGGGTTGTCCAGCTTTTCATGATTTTCCCAGAGTCAGTGGTTTTTCTTTGGTCCCTGTTTTCTAACAACTAGCAGGACAATTGGATGTGGTTGCTCTCAGTTTCTTGCAAAGATCATCAATTAGAAAATAAAACAAACGTTCTAAATCAACACCCAGAAGGCTCAGTTCGAAAACATTGCAGTTTAGTGCACAACCACATATATTCCACTGGTAAAAGTCCTTCTGTTAAAATATGTTGGGTTAGCAAATCTTTCATGATTAATTTCCACATGTTCCTTCAGCTCTGGAATGGGAGCCTATGAATTAATCCAAAGGCAAAGAGGAACTGGAAAGAAGAAGCCAAATATCAAGAAATAAATTACAATTTCTCTTTCCCTTCGAATACACCTCAAAATCAACTTTGATCCATCACACTTCAATGCCATTGTTCAGCCAATAATATCATATTTGCCATAAATATGCTAAAAGAAGAAGCAAGAGTCTTTTAAGTGGAGAGGTTAAATTACGTTAAAAAATACAGAATGTTAATTTTTTTTTTTCAATGTATAACAAATTTAAAATATTCTTGGGTCAAATAAGATATAAATATTTACATTTCTACATGATAAGGTTTAGCATATATCAAGGTAGCAATTTTTAATGCAATTCATTGGACACAAAATCCATAGAGGTCTATTTTCTTGCACAAAGGCTTTTTCTTTTCAAAAATTTATATAGATGAATCATTGATGCTAACAGTCATAGCCATGCAGCATGAAGAGCTACGACAGACACACTACTTTGAAAATTTAAGGGCACTGCCTGTATTCTGAGATATCTTTAGTAAAATGCAGCCTCATCCTGATTTGAAGCTTAACAAGAAAAGGCAAAATCTAAATTACAAGATTCCCCACATAAAACTATTTATTGCCTATTGGGTGTTTTAAAGGTCATTGTTTTGGGCATATTGTGTTTTTGCTGCTGGTGGTTTTGTGTGTTTTGTTGTTGTTGCTTCCTTTCCTTTCCTTTCCTTTCCTTTCTTTCCTTTCCTTTCCTTTCCTTTCCTTTCCTTTCCTTTCCTTTCCTTTCCTTTCCTTTCCTTTCCTTTCCTTTCCTTTCCTTTCCTTTCCTTTCCTTTCCTTTCCTTTCCTTTCCTTTCCTTTCCTTTCCTTTCCTTTCCTTTCCTTTCCTTTCCTTTCCTTTCCTTTCCTTTCCTTTCCTTTCCTTTCCTTTCCTTTCCTTTCCTTTCCTTTCCTTTCCTTTCCTTTCCTTTCCTTTCCTTTCCTTTTTCCTTTCCTTTCCTTTTTCCTTTCCTTCTTTCTTCAGAACTGTTGGAAATTGTATCTCCTAGTACTGTCATGCAGTGACACTCTAATGTTTTCCAACAGTGATTCCTGGCTCTCAGGCAGCTGCTGGGAAAGAGGAAGTTGGCCTGTGGGGAGCTGACAAACCTCAGGGCTCACCATGTCACTTACAACAAATACAGACAGGTATTCATGTACTGTACTGAACAGAAATGGAACTGCTTCAGCCCTTTATTTTATTTTATTTTATTTTATTTTATTTTATTTTATTTTATTTTATTTTATTTTATTTTATTTTATTTTATTTTATTATTTTATTTTATTTTATTTTATTTTATTTTATTTTATTTTATTTTATTTTATTTTATTTTATTTTATTTATTTTTTTCAAGTTTGATATCTTGATTTGATGAACCAAGGTTATACCAGAAGGTACTCACAAACTGGATGAGTGCTGAAAGCAAAATCCTCCTAGCTCCAGGTAGGAAGCATGCCTAACAAAACCATTACTCCAATTCAGCCTTGTCTTGGAATAATCTTAAAAGCACTAAAATGCAGTAATACAGCTTCTATTAAATATATATATATAATTTATTATTTCTTCACATTTTTGTTAACTCTGTTTTTTAAACCTTTAAGCTGTCTTCCTGTGCACCAACCATTTCTCATTACACGTATTTCACGTCTGGCCAATGCAGGCTGTTCAGAGTGATGAATAAGGGTCTGTCTCTTCCTCTTCAACCCCCTATTCCTCAGCCATTTCTCACCAGTGTAGGCAGATGTCAGCTATGGTACCTGCACAGCCTTTCACAATGACCTATCAATGGCACGCCCCGGATGTGAAAACATATAAGGTTGTAAACACAAACATTTCATAAGAGAAAGGAATTTAATTTTACAAAAGAGAGCTTGCGGGTAGGAAGGTGCGTATTGTTTTGTTTATGCTTAGGATGTGCTGTTCAATTTTTTGTAATCCATATATTCATACTTTAAAACTACTGTCCACTTAGACAATTCTTAATTTATCAATGAATTACTCATTGCCAGTGATTACCTTGTGCTGGGTACTTGGCAAGCCTTTTCACTTCCGTATTGAGTTCAAGTATTTGGGTGTCTCTGGCAAAAAATTAATCAGCCAACAAAAAGACTTTTTTCTGTATGACTGTCTATAACAATAGGGGATTATTAATCTGAAGTCATTACAGTCCTATGTCACTGCAGGTCCTTCTTATGTAGGTAACTATTAGGGATCTGGGTTAGATTTATTTTTATTTTTAATTTGCTTTTTCAAGGATTCTGATCACTGGGCTTTTTCAGTCTTACTCATAAAAGTTCTTTCCTATTGATAACTCCCTGTGGTTGCAATTGTTTGTACTTAAGGAGAGCTCCTGAATTTTTCAGTATCAACAGATTTTTATGGCTTTCCTTTTATTTTCTGTTGAAATAGAGTAATTCAGTTCACTGACAGCCAGTTTGGTGGTATAACTATTATACCTCTATTGCATATAAACAAGGTTGTATGTCATTTAATGAAATGTGAACCAGGACACATAAGGGTCTGGTCTCTGTCCTCCCACAAGCCTGATGGAGAAGGATGATCTTTCCCCTGATTCTTTTATCTATAGTTATCTCTAAAAGAGAATACAGCATACTAGTCTCCTCTAATAAACAGAATCATTATTATCAACCAGCACTGTAAGCACATTTCTATCCTCCTTTAATCTTCTAGTTTTGTTCACTAACCATATCCATATCCAGCTGTGAACCTTGTTTTGAGAATTACTTAATTTAGTTTGAATGAGAGCAGCTTGATGAAAATTGCTTTAGGTTTAGAAGCATTTTTGTTAATCACAGAATTTGTAAGTTCCTATTGTAGCTATATGCACATAATTAATTGTGGGTTTGCATTCTTTTTAAAGCTGATCTAATTGCTTCCTACTCCCACAGCAAATTGTGAAAATATCATAACAAGAGAGGTGTTAGTGGGCTTCAGTAGTCTTCAATACTAATGGAAACCTCAGTCAGCTGTTCTCACTAGTCTTCCATATCGCTATTGGTACCCCAGAGTACTGCATAGTCTTCTAGGCTTTTTGCATTCATCTGTGAACCAAATACTTCTGTAAGATCTTAAGCAAGTGCTTAATACGTGTTACAGCTAAAACATCATATATTTCTATGGGTTGTGCAGCTTTCAGATACAGTCTTTTGGACTGCAGACACAGTCCATTCTTAGCCAGAAGATTATCACTCACGTAAAAATGTCCACCTGATTCTGAAGAAAGCCTGAAAAAGTGGCTCAGAACCGTGATTTTTACTAGCTTTGAGGATACGTCAACCTTACTTCACAACCTTTCCACTTCACTGTCACCGTGTTGAACAAATGGTCCTATAGTGCTTATACTGGCCTGAGACTAAATTTTGTCTTAAAAAAAAATTTACGTGGAGGAAATATTTTTTTACAAAAGGATACTTACGGGACTCTGGAAAGAAGTAAAGGAGAAGATAAGAAAGAAGATATGAAAAAAAAAAAAAAAAAAAAAAAAGACCCCAGGAGAAGTTTTCTCTCCCTTTTCATTTATTTATTTATTCTCTCCAAAAAGGAAAGAGATTTTACTTGAATTTACTGATTTTAAAAAGAAAAAAAAAAAAAAAAAAAAAAAAACTGCATATGAAATATTAAATTCAACATCAGACTGCTGAACATATGGCTGTTGCCTGAATCCAGACAGTTTCTCCAATCTGCAGCCCTTGCCTTGATTCCTTCTTTCATGGCTTGTCCTGGACATGCACTCTAGTTTGATTTTGTTCCCATACATATCCTTCTCCTGTCAAATGACTGGGGTTGCCCATCACAGTACTCACCACTATCACATGACAGACATACTTCTAGTCACAGACTAGGTGCAATAGGCTCATAAAGAAGGTATAATCCAACTAAAATATTGCCCTTGTATTATAAAAAGCATGCAGTTATGTCCCAATGCGAGTGCTGCAGCATGGCAGCTGTAGAGTCTTGGATTTCTGCCATAACCGAGGAATAACCACCCATTCAGTATAGAATCTGACAGTTTCTTTCAAATGAATCTAACCTTCCCCTTTTTTAAAATTCAGACATCATGAGACAGTAATAGGCAGTTCATTTCACTTGCTGTGCTGATAATTCATACATAATATAGCTGTTAATTTGCTGAGCCAAAGCATCAGACCTGCTGATACTGTGCATATACCTCTTCATCTCCTTTGGTTATTTTGTGTTCCATAATCTATGAAGATTTTTTTCCAATTCTGTGTTTCATAATAGGAAGGAAGTGAGCTGAAAAGCTGCAATGATTTCCATCTAAACTGCTCTCTTTTTGTCTGCATTATAAAAACTAACATCCTTTTGCCAACATTTGCTTAGACATTTTTCAAATCATAAGAAAGGAAATTATGGGAGTGAGAATACAAGAATGGAGCAAAATCTTCTTTTTACCATAAAGTGTGCATTGGAAATGAGTGAGTTTCCTACTGTTCAGAACATACATGTGAACAGTAGGAGACAATGAATACTCTAAGGACTGTCTCCTGCCTGCCAGCACAGCAATCAGAAGTGAGGAGGCTGTTTGCCTTTTCAAAATAAATAAATAAATATAGAAATCACTGTTTTTTGAGAGTCTGTGGCAGAGTTCTTTATTTTTATTTCTTCTGTGATGCTTCACAGTCTCATTGGACTTTTAAATTTAAATACCCACTACCTTTTTCTCTGTGCTTTCGGATCCTGGGATAATACAGATTCTTAGTGTTTTCCCTGGATTACATAAGATTCCCAAAGATAACATCTTTAATGATGCCATCACTTGGACGAAAAAACATGCAAAAACTTCTGCCAGTTCCATTCCACTTAAAAAATATATATATATTGTTTGTGGGTGGGTGTTTTTTGGTGTGTGTTTTTTGTTTTTGTTTTTGGGGAGGTGGTGGACCAGAGGAAGGGAGAAAATACTGTATGGTAGGTATACAGGAGATAACACTGATACAACCTGCTCACAACAAATCAAGTAGTGTTTCTTTGTATGTTGGCATTACTCAACAACTGAGATATGCAAAATATCAACTTCTGGAGTGCATTTATCTGAAGTTTAGTCCATGATAATATTTAACCTAATCCAAATGTTCCACAATATTGTCAGATTTAAACCTTCAAAAGGTCTGAGTATAAGCATCTCAAATCTTGATCTTACTATTATCTTAAATCACTTTTTTTTTTTTTTTAAAGTGAATCCAGTTAGTTTTCTTGTGCTCACCTTCTGGTTACTAAATTAACAGGTAATTTTCGTATCATGGTTGTGCTTTATATTTTCTCCAACCATAAGTTATAGAAACTGAAGTCTTTTATGATTATTTGCTCATTTGATCAACCAGCTGTGTGGTAAAAATGGTTAACACTTTAGGGAAATTATCTAAAATGACTGGTGTTTTAAGAAAATCCTTGAATATCTTGCAAGATGTGATATGATTATGAAAACTAGTGAAACTCCACCTCTGAAGTTCCTAAAATTTCCATTCATTCAAGTGCTGCATTTTATTGTCTAAAACTGACAGCATTTTAAACCAACAAGATATTAAAATTTTCCAGATAGTCCTTTGATAATCAAATAATGGTAAACATGCCAGTCTTCAAGATAAAGTCAGAGATTCTGCAGAGAGACTGAAAATTAGCATAGCTAGGTCAGGATGAACTTAATACAAAAAGCAAGCTCTCCAATCTTGGGGCTTGGGTGATTTTACTGACTCTTGTGACACCACTGAGATTCTGTCATTCATACAAAATCACTCAAGACTCAAGTGACTTTGAGCCTTCAGTCACAATCTTGAGTCTTGAGTCTTCAGTCACAATCAAGAGATCATCACAGAACCTGTCTGTCTTTGGCTTTGTGGAAGGGTTATAAGTAACACTTTGAAAAAAGAACTCCCACTGAGAGATAAATTCATCCTTAATAAGCTAGTCAGATAGTCAGATGAGGAGTTCTTTTTTCAAGGAAAAAATAAATAAAAATAAAAATAGAAATAAAAAAGAACTGAAGAAACAAAAGTAGAAATAATTCAAAATTTATTCAAACATTGAAGTTTCTTTTCTTTTTAATTTGATTCTTTACTAAGACATCTTGTCATGATCATATCATTGCACATGTGTATGGTAATTTTTGCAATAAAATGCCTTTTTTAAAGGAAGAAAAAGAATAAGATGACATATATATATATACAATATATATATATATATTGTGTATATATATATATATATATAAAATAATGTTTGGGTTTTTATAATAAAAAACATTTCATACATAAAACCAGTTTCATTAAAAAAAAAAAGGAGAAAAAAAAAGTGGAATAATTGGCATTATGTCCAGCCACCTCAGATACATGATCAAAATCATTCTTTATATAAGGAGGTCAACTGGGAAAAGCAAGTGGAAGGAAGGAAAGATAGTACAGTGAGAACTGAGCTCTTGCTTCTGAAATCTCATCATGTGGAAATAGTTAAAAATTTTTGCAATCTTATGCACATTCATATTTTTATGCTGATACCTCTGGCATACTCAACCCAAATTATGAGATCACTGTCACTTTAAAAAGGATTTCAAGTCCTCAGTACAGGTGTATTTTGCTCTAAATACTCCAAAAAAGGATTTGGTTGTAAACAATCTATATACAAAAACAGATATCTGGGTATATTGTTTAAATGTTTTTAATAAAAATGGGTCTTTTGACAAAAATAGAAGACATCATGAAAATGTTCTAGAAAATATTTCTTTTCTAAAAAATGGTTACTTTTCTTGGGGAAAAAAAAAAGTTTCTCTTATTAGCCAATTATTATTTATTTACACATTATCAAGACCTCAATACTCTCTTGTACCTCAAAAAATAAGGAAAAATAAATTATATCAGTTGTTCACATCTGATAGCCTCCAGGATGTTTCAGGCTAGAGACCCAGTCCTACTGATTAGATTTTCTCATATATATACTTGCATTTTCACAGTGGAAAATGGTACACATACATAACTTTGTGGGAACTTTACTGTTAAAGATCAGCCATATGTAGGAGGTAACTGAAAAGATTGAATACTCAGTTAAAAAATGCAGCTGCATAAAATCCAGCACCCATGATACAGTTTGCCTTATGTTTTCATAGTATGAAGAAAACAATTCAAATTCATATCCACTCATCCTTCTGTAATTCTGGTTGTACCTCAGTACTGAAATGACTAAACAATCTAAACAAATCTCTCAAAAGTTATTTAAATATTCATTTTATCTCTTATATTCAGTGTTAATTTACACAAGGCCAAAGAAAAGGAATTAATTTTCTTCACCAGATTCAAACACACCATTAGGTGTAAATCTCAGCTAAACTGGATAAACTCTGATATCATGATTGGTATGGCCAACCAGTTTATATGATTCAGATGAAAATAAAATACAGAATAAATAAAATAAAATACAGAATAAATAAAATAAAATAAAATAAAATAAAATAAAATAAAATAAAATAAAATAAAATAAAATAAAATAAAATAAAATAAAATAAAATAAAATAAAATAAAATAAAATAATAAAATAAAATAAAATAAATAAAATAAAATAAAATAAAATAAAATAAAATAAAATAAAATAAAATAAAATAAAATAAAATAAAATAAAATAAATAAAAAATAAAAAAATAAAAGACTAGAAAGGCAGTATATCTAATAGATCACTGAATCTTGTTCCTTATTAATTTGAGCAACTTCATCAATATTCTGTGTTGTAGAGCCTGAGAATAATAAGGTCAAGTCCCTATATGTAAGGATCAGGGGGAAGGCCAACAAGGTGGACATCTTGGTGGAGGTCTGTTATAGACCACCAAACCAGAATGAAGAGACAGATGAGGCATTCTATAAGCAGTTGGCAGAAGTCATAAAATCACCAGAAATTGCTGTCATGCGGGACTTCAACTTCCATGATACATGCTGGAAACACAATAGAGCCCAGAGGAAGCAGTCTAAGAGGTTCCTGGAGTGTGTGGAATATAACTTTCTGACACAGCTGGTTAGTGAGCCTACCAGGGGAGGTGCCCTGCTAGACCTGTTGTTCAAGAACAGAGAACGACAGGTGGGAGATGTGGTGGTAGGGAGCTGTCTTGGGCAGAGTGACCATGAAATGGTAGAGTTCTCTATTCTTGATAGAGAAGTCAGGAGGGGGAGCAGCAAAACTGTTATCTTGGACTTGCAAAGGTCAGACTTTGAACTGTTCAGGACACTGGCAGGGAGGGTCTCTTGGGAGTCAGTCCTGAAGGGCAGGGAGGTCCAGGAAGACTGGAGCTCCTCAAGAAGGAAATCTTAAAGGCGAAGGAGCTGGCTGTGATAAAGATCAGTACAAGGACATCAAGGCCCTGGAACATCTCCAGAGAAGGGCTACAAAGCTGGTGAAGGGACTGGAACACAAATCCTTTGTGGAGCAGCTGAGGGAATTGGGGTTGTTTAGTCTGGAGAAGAGGAGGCTAAGGGGAGACCTTATTGTTCTCTACAACTACCTGAAAGGAAGTTGTGGCAAGCTAGGGGTCAGCCTCTCCTCACAGATAACTAGCGATAGGACAATGGTGAAGATGGTGAAGAGCCTAGAGGGCCCTTATGAGGAGTGGCTGAGGTCACTTGGCCTGTTCAGTCTGGAGAAGAGGAGGCTGAGGGGGGACCTCATTGTGGTCTACAACTTCCTTGCGAGGGGGAGTGGAGAGGCAGGTGACCTATTCTCTGTAAACACCAGTGATAGGACCCACAGGAAAGGTATTAAGCTGAGGCAGGGGAAGCTTAGGATGGACATCAGGAAGAGATTCTTCACCAGGAGGGTGGCTGCACAATGGAACAGGCTCCCCAGTGAAGTAGTCACTGCACCAAGCCTGTCTGAATTTAAAAAGTGATTGGACTGTGCACTTAGTAGCATGGTCTGAACTTTTGGATAGACCTGTGCAGTACCAGGAGTTGGACTTGATGATCCTTATGGGTCCCTTCCAACTCGGGATATTCTATGATTCTATGATTCTATGACAAGAAGGAATGGCCTCAGGTTGTACCAGGGAAGACTCAGGTTGGAAATTAGGATAAATTTCCTCTCAGAATGAATAGTTAGGCATTGTAACATATTGCACAGGGAGGTTGTGGATTCACTGTCTGTGGGGCTGTTTAAGGAATGTATGGATGTGGTACTTTAGGGATGTGGTTTAGTGGGTAATATTGGTAGTATGTGCACAGTTGGACTAGATGATCTTGGACGTCTTTTCTAACCTTAATGATTCTATGATAAAATCATATCATTAAATTTCTTAAATAACATCTCAAGACTAATGAAATTACCTCATGCTCATACATAAAGCCTACTCAACAGTCCCTATGCTTCTTTTTCATAACTTTTTTGTTGTTTAGGGAAAATTATGGAACAGGTTCTCATGGAAAGCTATTTCCAAGCACATGAAGGAAAAGGATCAAGAAAAAATCAACACAGATTTGCCAAGGGTAAATCATGTGTGACCAATCTGATTGCATTCTAGATCAAACAACTTTCTCAGTGGATAAGGGAGAACTGTTGATGTCTTCTGTCTCGAGTTCAGCAAGTCATTTGACATGGTGTCCTAAAACACACAGTTACTCACAAGCTGGTAAGATAGGGACTGGAGAAATGGATCATAAGATGGATGGCTAGCCAGCTAGACTAATGAGCTTTAAGTTTGATAGTTAATGTCAACCAGTGTTAATAGCACCTGGTCATGAATGGTGTTCATCAGGAGCCATAACTGAATTCAATATTATTCAATATTTTTATGTACAACTTGGGTGACATGATAGAAGGCAACCTCACCAAGTCTACAGATAATTCTAGACTGGGAGGAGATATAAATATGCTCCAGGAAGAGCCACTGAATAGAGAGATTTTGAACAGGTAGCCCAAATTTCCAACAAGAATTGCATGAGAATTAACAAAAATAAATATGAAGTTCTGCACTGTGATGGAATAATCTGGAGCAGCCTTCCAGGCTGAGATGTTCCTGATAAGTTCACCAAGATTGTTACAGAGCTGGAGAACATGACATGTGAAGAAACATGGATTAAATTTGATTTGTTCAACCTAGAGGATGGAAGGTTCACGGGGAACCTAATCAGACAAGAAACAATGGAAACAATTTGCTTTGGGAGAAATTCTCTCTGGATATAAGAAAAAGTCTTCACTGTGAGAACAATAAATAGAAGAGTAGGCTGCCCAAAGAAGTGGTGCAAACTCCCTTTCTGGAAAGGAACACTGGAAAACTGGTTTGACAGGACCCTGGAAAACCTAATCTAAAGCTATGTTTCAACAGAAAGTTGGACCAGATGTTCTCCAGAGGTTCTTTCCAACTTCGTAATGACTTGAATTATTCAGTTTTTCTTTTTCTTTGCTATTCTTGTTCCAGTTTGGAAGATTTTATCTTTTTCCTAAAACAACTCCTACTTTCTAAAATAATTTAGAAAAAAAAAAATAAGTACATGGGAAGAAAATGTGTCTTGTGTATTGATGCTCTGCTGAATTTTCAAGGACCTTAAAGGGATATGTGAAAGAAAAATGAGAATGTGCTCTTTATCTGACTCAACTGTTCGTGTAATTTCCATGGCAGAGACATATAATAAAGCTTTGAGTTTAAACTACACAGCCTTTGGGTTCCCCCCTTCAGTTATCAGGCTGCAACTCGAGTCACATTACACTTATACAAGAGTGGGATTACATTCCCCTAATGGGACAGGATTAAGCCAAAGGAGGTGGAACAGCTTTCAAAGAAACAACTTCAACACAGAGGGCCAAATACTACTCTCAATTACACACATGTGACTGTCACAGTGATTTCAGTGAGGATACTCAGGTGTAACCAGGGGCAGAACACCTTGGTCACATGGAGCAGATGTGAAAAATCCAAGTACATGTATAGACAAACTATGAGCACCTTTTTTAAACAGCTACTTTTTTGTGGATGGAAAACAACAGAGCTTTAAATGGGAGCACAGTCTATTGCATCTTATTGAAAAGTAAACTTTTCTTCCATGCTGGATTCATTTTCACACTCTTACAATTGTTACAAAATACAGCAAATTTACTAAAGAGAAAATGAAAAGTGAAGGTGAGATTCTTGCAGGTGAGATTCTCTTCTCAAAGAGCTTAGAATTTCTCTGCTAGTTGAAGTGCCTGTCTCACCTCCATCATCACAGCATCTGCAGTTGTTCAGAGCCGTTTTATGTCCTTCTATTTTAACTCTTGCATCTTAAAAGTGAATGTCTCCCTTTTTTGTCTTTATCTGTGTATTTTGGTCCTCATAGGTTTGCAAGTGTAATATAATAGCAATGAAGATTTAAAATACAAGGAACCTTTTTTTGTTTTTCTTTGTTGTTGTTGTTGTTGTTGTTTGTTAGTTGGTTGTTTTTTGTTGTTATTGTTTTGTTCTTGTTTTATTTCTAATGCAAGTAAAGAAGACTTTAACACAATTCACGTTATGGGTCCCTTCTTTGGAATAGAACAGATTGAAGTAAAATATCATTCATGTCTGTACAAGCATGTAAATCCAAGGATATTAATTCCCACAAGCAATTTTCCAGAGTGTTCATAAATTGTGTGAATAGCTAAGGTACATTCACATGGAAAGGAAGGGTAAAATATCAGTAGAAAAGCAAACAGGTGACTGGAACTCTTCTTTTCAATCTAACTTCTGCCCAAAATCAGCTCATCTTATCTGTGACATCAACATATACAGAGGGTTTCACAATATCATCCTTGTTATGTCACAATACGAGCAATGCTGACAGGATATATCATGCCACAGACAGTGTAGCTGCCTGTCACCCAAGCACAGGGAGCTACGCCTGTGCTGCCAGGAGTTTCCCAGCCCCAGAGAGAGTGCACTCTGCCACTTCACTCATCATGGCCAGGCATAGACATGTCATTGAAATAAAAAAGAGAAGGAAAGGTGAAAGGGAAGGGAAGATATTGTGCACTACAGAAATGGCTCCTATTACTTTTTTTTTTCTTTTTTTTTTTCCTTGAGAAAGTTTCCTTTTGCTCTTTGATCAACTGATTTCACTACAATCTTTTTAGAACTGACTGCTTCTGCATACTCAGCTTAGTGCTTGGGAATGTGAGAAAGGAATATAAAACAAGGAACAAAAATACATCAGTAACACATCTTCAGTTTATTAAGGTAAGCTATACCCAGACCAAATTTGGACAGTATTCTTAAATAGCTAAAAGCCAGGAAAAAAAAAAAAAAAAAAAAAAAAAAAAAAAAAAAAAAGAGAGAGAGAGAGTCTCAGATAATACTGTGATTTAGAAATTTCCAAATTTCCACAAGCTGCCAGAGGCAAGCCTCATCACTATATCACTATGTTTAGCCATCCAAAAGTTGCATATCTTACCTGTATCACTTAGGACTGCAGTTGGAAGTCATTTAAAACTGGGATGTTAGGAGTTGACAAGAAAATATTTCTAGGCAAGTAGCTGATGTTTATCACCTAACAGATGGCAAAAGTTAAAAATCCTGCCCATAGAATAAGTTTAGCTTGGAGTTAGGTGTTACCTTTTAAGAGAGGCCAGGTTGGGATGTAGAAACTGTCCAGCACAGGCTAACTAACCTCACTGTTGCAGAAAACAAGAGTAGCCATGCAGCCACCTAGGGAAAAACAGGACTAAACTCTTTCCCTGCCAAGCTGTGACATGTGTGATGCTCCTGTGGCCAGATGCTCCTGAATCTGTCTAGTATTTACTGAAGCTACCAGAAAGTGATTCTCCAGTAACAAATGGAGAAGGTATAACATGCTTTCTCTGTTGTATTTTAAGGCTATGAATTTTGTACAAAAACACAGAATACACTGAGTAGAGAAAATTAATAGGGAATAATTATGTGTCTGACAAGAAAAATGGCACAGAAAATTAGAAATATTAGAAAATTAGAAATATTAAGTGATCATTCTATTACCTGGGAACCAGGCAATACATTCTCAATAATGTATTCAGTAAAAGGCAGAGAAAAGCCATTGAGAAAATCATTTTATAAAAAATGTTTGACTCACAACCTAACTCAGGTTGAGTTAGTACTCAACCTACCTTCACACAGCTGTAAATAAAATTTACCATAACTGACTGCCTTTTACCATTATGATTAATATTAGTAAATAAAAGTCTAGTGAATAAAAAGTAGACTAGTAAATAAAAGTCTAGTGGTGTTTTTGTTTTATAACTTTGTCAAAAAAAAAAAAAAAAAAAGCATAAGACAATTGGTTAGTACTGACTGACTGGTTAATACTGTATTGACTTGCAGTCATAAATATTACCAATTAATAAAGTGTGGTTCTGTCTTTTAATTACTGTTTCCACTCTTTTATTCAGTTGGGGTTTGATTGTTAATGGCTAGAATTACTAATATTGTGCCATAAATAGGCACAGAGGTATTCTCAGACTCTTTTAGGAAAATTTATTTGAATAACCTCAAATCTCAGTAACATTCATAAGGTATAAAAACAAAAATGCCTTATTAGATTAAACAAGAATAAAAATTGCAATAAAAATCACAGTTGTTTTCCTTGTACTTTTCTTGGAAAACCATTTGTTCATGTCATGTCCTGCCATTCTTCACAAATTTGCTAAGAAATTCATCCAAAGCATTACTTGGGAAAACTGTATAACATCTTTGTTTGATTGTTTGTTTGTTTTGCTTAGGGTGGTACAATATTATTTTTCTCAACAGAGTATAAGAAAAAAACATAAACTCCGGATTCATGAAGGAGACCAAAAATGAAAGAACACAAAAAGTAAAACCTCAATCAGTGTAGAAGAAAGAGAAGCAGTATTTATGTCACCTGTTTATATGTTATATCTTTGAGACAAATTCTTAATTTACAATGAGTTCTGTCCTTCAGTATATACTCATATGACTCCTGTTACTCACTGGGACTTCACAATAAGGGACAGATGTTGGCATACAGTTTTATTTTTACATTACATTAGGATTCAAAGGTAGAAAACCTGGAATAATCCATCAAGAATATGTGTCAACTAGGTCAGTGGGATGTTTGTTCTGTGTTCATATTTGTTTAGAAATTCTTATTAAAATAAGAATTCACAAAAGATCAGAAAAGGAGATTGGTGTCTTAGATGAGCAATTACAATACAAAAATCCAATGATAATTAAAAGACAGCATCAAAACTGCTGGTTTGGGAGATTTTATGTGTTCTCCATATAAAACAATTTGAAAGATTTAGAATACCATATAGAAGCTTATATTAAAAATAAATAAAAAAAAAAGAGCTTAAAAAAAAAAAAAAAAAAAAAAAAAGAGCTAAAAGGAGAATCTCTTTCTCTAGACAAAAAGGAAAACTTTGAGGGAATCATATTAAGATATAACATGCCTTAGGGTTAATTGAGGAAATTGTCTGCTAAGGAGACATTTTATTAGGTAAAATTCCATACATATAATCTGATGATTACCTCATAATCCCTTTTTTTCTAATGCTTTGATCCTGCTACAAAACAAATACTAATTTAAAAAGCTAACCAGTGGTTACAAAGTCAGAGAGACAATAATGCAAGCACTAAGTTACTAAGAGAAATTTTGATGAAGAGCTGGTATAGGAACAAAGAAATTTTGTCCCTATCCTTAAACTGGCTACCCTCTCTCACTGCCTCAACATTAGCAAGGACATGTGTGAAGACATTGCACCTCTCAGCCTCCCCACTGAGACCACATCCACCTCCAGCAGAAGCAACCTTCAGAATGAGGAGAAAATGCCATTATCCTGATAACTGTGACAGCTATTTAAAAAGGATCTATTCAAAAGGCTAAGTTCAGTAACAAACAAGAACTCACATAAATGCCATAGAATTGTTCTTAGTATATCTGTAAAGAGTCTGTGGTAGTTTATAGTGATGGTGGCCTCTTGTAAAGATTTTACTAGTTGAGTTCTAAATGCCATAATTCAATATATTTTCTTTCTTCTCCAATGGGAATAAGAGGGAATGTACTTTTCATTTGAAATTGTCTTGTCCTAATGTTTTATTGCAGCAATGCCTGAGAGCATGCTGTTGTATTTAGTATAGAAAGATTCCAGACTAAAACTAGCATCATGTGTACCATGACAGTAAAGAGATCATATTCTGAGATTCATTCTTCACTGTATTATTTCTGATCTAGTCATTTGCTTGATTTGCAGGAATCAAGCCAATTTGTTTTTATGACAACATACATCCAAACCCTTCTGTTTGAAGAGTCATATCAGTTTATGCCAATTCAGTTCATACCTAAGTTCATATATTTGGACAAAATCCTGAATGATAAGAAGGAGGCGTTGCCCTTATCAAGGTTTTTGAAATACAGTTTCCTTAGGAATGACCTTCACTGAGGGTACATTCTGTTCATACAAAGAGCAGAGTCATTAATAAATTATATACAATGTAGGACTTGAAAAATACATAGAAGGTAGACAAAGCTTTGTAGTTTAAAGAGCTGCATAGAACTGTTAATAGGTGACATGACATGAATGAAAAGTAACAATATACACAATAAGTGTTTTTATAAAATCCAACATCATTTGATTGGAAATAAAAATCAAATCAAAGAGGTAATTCAACAAACTAACATTGCATCCTGTTTCATATGGACTGCTAGAAATAGAATAAAGTGGTAAAGAGATTATTTTAAAAGTTGCTCACAGTTTGGGGAAACGGAACCTATAGTAAATGTTGCTATTCTTTTTGAATTGGAGAGTTCAAACTAAAATTTTGGGGACAATTAAATGAAGAGGATACATTTTTAATATATATTTAAGAACATATTTGAAAGGTTATTAAGGTGACTGCTTATAATGTGGTACTAGCACTCATTTGAAAGAGTTTAGACATGTATAGACATAGACAAAATTTAATTTCAAACACTTTTGAGGACTCATTAACACTTACTCATTGTACAGAGTCATGGCAGCAGCACTAATACTGCTTCTTACCTCCTCAGCCATTCTCTGCTGTATCCTTTCCTGCAACCTATTCTCCTGTCATGGGTCTGAAGCTCTCCCAGCACTTTTGAAACTTATTAGTAACAAATACACTGGAATTATATGGGCTGAAAAGAAGTCTTTCAAGGAGTACTTCCAGGAAATGTCAAGAACCACATCCTCCAGGCCAAGAGTGCCTTCAAATACCTCAGTACAAATGAGTGAAAATTTATTTTAATACAAATGACAGAGCCTATATATATCAACCACTCAATCATCTTGACAGTGAAGTTAGTAGGCTGAATTTCCATGCCATGCAGTGAGAAAAGACAGAATACTGGCCATGTTAAGAATCATAGTACCAGGTCATATGAGGTCCTTCTAACCTGTCTATCTCTTAAAATGAGATACATATAGAGTAATCCATTCCTGATAGATCTTTCTAGGCACAAAAAATTGGCTGTATGAACTGATCTTGTTCCTGTTGAAATCCATTTCCATCTAAGCATAACACCGTGTAACAGTGAGTGCAGCATAGTTATTAATTGTATGTTGGCTGAAAAAATGCTTCCTAATATCTGCTTTTATACCTGCTGCCTGATAAAGAGTTTTATTTATCTTTGACAGACCCTATATCATAACATAAAGCCATCATTTTATGGTACAAGAGTTCTCATTGTTTTCCATAAGAATACTTTAACAACTATTTAGGTAAATATAGTTTCCCTCTAAAAATATTCTGGAGCTTTACAACAGACCTTTCATGCTTTACTATTTGTTTTATACGCAAGAGTGTAGCACAGTATTATTTTCTTTAAAACTAAAAAGACTAATAAAGCACTCAGTTTTTGTTATTAAAATTTCAGCATATATAAATGTAGGCACAGAACCATTATATCTTCTAAGAATACAACTACACTCTGATTTTACAGGTATTTCCAACATGAAACATAAATGCTACTAGCAGTTTTGTAAGGGACTTCAGTGCAGCACAGCTGCTTCTGCTCAGTCATCTTTTCCTCAGGAACATCCAGTGGGTCCCATTTCCAGTAAGGCATTGTGTAAGATCCTGTTTATAACAGATCATCTAAAGTGGAGCAGGAATGGTGGCAAGACATTGCTCCATCATTCTGGTTAATAGCTATAGCTTATGCTGGGTCTCATTGGAGACCCAGAGGTCACACAGAGGAAGGCTGGTTGCTGAGAATGCATGAAGTGTAAAGGGTTGTGCCAATGTGTGGCAGTAACTTTCTAATTGTTTTCCTACCTGTTATGGGACTCACCAGATAAAGAATTTATTATGCTGTTGCTAATGTATGAATCTGAAGCATGACTAATGAGTGTTCTAGACAGTGCTTTAGAAAAAAAAATAAAAAATAAAATAAAAAAACTCCTTTTGAGGTAATTCAAGTTCTGGTTCACTTGAGGAAATAAAAGTCTCTCTGGATATTTGTTTTATATTATACAGTCTTACAAATGTGGCAGTATCAGACAGATAAGGGATACTTCAGGATCAAGTCCTGATTTATACCCATCAAATTGTATTTAAACTAGTGGAATTCTGCAGGATGAATGTGAGAGAAATGAGTCACTATCTCCCTCTGATAGATCCACAGACATAGAGAAACTAAGATATATGTTTGTGAATTTCTACATGAAGTACATTCAATTCATCTGCAGTTTTGAGCAAACTTGCAATGTAAAACATCGTGACAAAGAATTAATAGCCAGAACACTGACAAATGATAGAAACAGTAAATATCATGTTCAAGTGAGAACACATAATTTAGCTGAAAGAATAAAAGTTTACAAATTTATTTAATGTTACAAGGCAGAAAAAAAAAAAAAAAAAAAAAAAAAAAAAAAAAAAAAAAACAGTTAAGCCCAGCAACAACTTTGCAGTTTCGGGGGGTGGGAGAGGTGGGGGTGGGGTTTTAGTTTTTCCTTAAGAAAGTATACAGTGCTTCATACTCCGATATTCTTCTCTATAAGTCTATACCATGAAGAATCTCCAACTCTCAGACAGAAAACCTTCCTGTGGGAAAATCAGAAAATCCCCAACCTTTTCTTTACAACCTTGAATTTTGCTAGGGGCAAACAGAAAGAATGTTTTGGTGATTAAGTGTAGGATAAATTCTTTCAAAATGTCTTTGGGGAGGGTTAGCTTAGTCACTAGACATATGGTATTTTTAAACATCCTGGATCAATCTTCACTCTGTGCACCAGCCTTTTTGTGTTGTGGGTGTGGTACCAAAGGGGAGAAAAAAATATATATATATATTAATAATAATAAAAAAACCACCCTTGTAGGGCTTTGTCCTACCTCTAAAGTCCATGCTGTGTATAGTATGCATCAGGACAGAGCAGTGTACCTGATCAAGATACAATATGAAGAGGAAGAAAAGCTGCTAATTTCCTTAGTTGTACCTAAAACTGTGTTTAGATGGTATTGAACTCTTTTGTAACTTCTACTATATGATGAAAAAAAATATGTTCAGAATGAATTGTGCTTCTCATGATCCTTAAAAATTCAGTATTCTGAAAAAAATGTTATATTGCTTCTCTATTTTGCACCTCTCAGTCATATTTTTCGTTTCTTCAGGTTTGAATTAATAATGGTGAAAGTAATGCATTTTTTTCACATGAAGCTGAATCTTTGTGTTAACCATTCACTTCCCACCACCACTTTCCATCAAACATTAAATGATCCAGCTAACAGTTTTTATTATGGAAACCTGGTGAGATTCTTTCACAGCCTACCACAGCCCTCCATTGCCAAGAGATTTCTCCTAATATTCAGAAAGACAGTTGCATTACAAATTGCAATTGTTGCTGCAATTATACCTACAGCATGCTTTTAGACAAGTCTCCTTATAAATAAAAGCTTCTGAGTTTTGACTCACTTTGTAGAACTGAATAAAACAAGGATTAACAAATTAATATGAAGAGGCAAGAGTACCCCAGAGCTATGTGCTTGGCCAAGTGCTTGTACAGGAACCACTGTTGTTTGCACACAATCCTAACGGTTGCATAACAACTACAACAGTTTCAGAATTTCTCAGTAGAACAGTTGTATCCCTAATAAAAATAAAATGGTGTGAGTGTGGGTGTGCATGCTATTTCATGAGCTCCAGAAGAGGAGACCACATCTACTAGTACTCTAGGAAGAAATGCAATATTTACTCCCAGCCTGACAGGCAAATTTGGAATTATAGCTCTTGTGGATGCAAATATAATCCATTATAAAATTATAAAAAGAAAAAACAACCTCTAACTCAGAAAATAACTTCCCAAGATGAGCTGAAAACTTCATCCATGGTCATCTTTCTCAAATTCATGCATCTTCTTCTACAATTTCCTCTATCTTAGCCACCCTAATAACTTGATCCTGTCCTGCAGGTTAACATATTCTTACTACAGTGACATTAGAAAAAGGAAGTGAATATGCTCAAAAGCAGAGGCTCAGAGAAGCTTGCTGGCAGGTGGTTCATTCCCATTTTCATGTTGTGGCTACTCAAACTTAGCATCAGTGACAACAGGTTGCACCTGCAGACACATTTATCAGATAGATTCACATGCAGTATATATACACTCTGCAAGCCAAAATTAACTCCACCTGGAGACTAAACACTGGCTAACAGAGCTCTGGGAAATCTAGTGTTGTGTCCCAGTAAGACACGTTACTTAATTAATAGAGATGAAACTCACTGAGCTCAGACTAATTTGTTTGCTATAACGTAGAGACTATTGCAAGAAACTAAGTACCAGGGCATCGAACACAAGAGCAATGTCTTTGTCCAAAGGAAAAAATAACAACATCCTGGACAGAAAAAGATAGAGCAGTGTTGTGGAGAAGACCTTCCTTTGACCTGATGGAATCACCTAGCTGCAGTCAAAGCTAAATGTTTCTAACTTAGCAGCTAACAGAGCCCCCATGGAGCAGGGCTCTGTTGTATGGGCTCTGCCCTAGCTGCTAGCAGCCTCCTCCACACCATGGCACATGCCATGTGAAGGCCATGCTGTGGCCAGCAAGCACTCACATATTTTTCAGTCTTACTCACACACTGAGCAAGGCATTTGACAACAATGAGTGCATTAAATGAGGCAGAGATCAAGGGTCCCTCTTTTGCCTCGTGTGACCTTCTCCATGTTGCCAGGAAAATGGAAACTTCCCAGGTAGAAACTTCCAACTTTTCTCCAGTAGATGCTCTGGGCCTCTTCTAGCAGTTACTGTCAGAACACTGCAAACACAAGGGTGGCCATCAAAAAAAAAAAAAAAAAAAAAAAAAAAAAAAAAAGATATAGGTGCCCAGCATGAGGTTTGGCTGCAATTTAAGCAACTAGGCCTGAAACTGGGATTCTCAAACCTTTGTCTACCTGATGACCAGTCCCAGAGACATCTGATCCTGGAGTCCTCAGCTGTCAACATTAGAGTTTCTAGAAAACCCATAGCTCTGTCTGGGCTTATGCTCAGACCTCCCTACTCCTGACAGGTCATATACCTTAGATATTTTTTTTTCCTCTGAGTGGATTCAGACCTGCTTCCAGTGACACAGGTTTCAAACCTCATACCCTCATTTACGCTCTACAATCTTTCCTGTGCTTCAGTGGAAAAGACAGAAACACCCCACGACAAACACCAGCTTTTACGTACAAGCTCATCTCCCAACAATCTATAGCCCAAGGATTAGGGTGCTCCTTTAGCTGGGGCAAGGACATATGACTGCATGGTTGCCTCACCTCAGGCAAAGAGAGAATTTGAAACAAGGTCTGCCACATCCCAAATAAACGCTGTAGCCACAGACCACTCATAGAGTAGGGGGAGCTACCACCCTACATTTTCTGAAAGCTAAAAATGATACCATGATACCCCATATCTCTCTCTCTCTCTCTCTCAGTGGAAAAAAAAAAAAAAAAAAAAAAAAAAAAGGGGAGGGGGACATAAGTGCCTGTTATTACAAAGGAGCCTGGGCTGTAAATTCTAGGAGGAAGAAATGACTTGGTAGCACTGGGGCCCAAGTCCTGAAGAAGAGCAGAATCTGTGATCTATCCCTGTGCTCAATCAGAAGCAGCTGTTTTTCCATTAATCCCACTCAGAAACACTCAGCTCTCCAACACCCAGCTCTCCCCATCTTTCCTCTACAGCACAAGATGCCACTCCAGAGCCAGTATTCCATTACAGAACCACATGTCCAAAATTAGCTGTTTCAGCATATACCCTGTCCCACTAAAGCTCACTTCCTAGAGCAGGCATAACTTGCTGTGTCCTTTGCTTCAGTTATGGCATAGGTATTCATGCAGACGTTAAACAGCAAGTGTCATGTGCTGAGTTTCACATCTCAGCATTTTGGAGCAGATCCTGTGCTGGCTGAGGAGACAGAGGCAGCCAGGAGAATCCTCACCAGCACCAGCCGCAGCATACTGCCCATCACAGGGAGCAAGGAGAGACAATGCCAAAGACAGGACCCGGGAGTGTGGGAACTCAGGCCAAGAAATCAGCCAGGGCTGGGCTCTCCCACATTTGGAGGCTTCCAGGTCATGGCCTGAGTGGTGCAGGGGGAGGAAGAGCGGCCATGCATTAAGGCAGCCCAACTCCTGAGAACAGGCACGTTTCAGCCTCACCACACCCAGCTGGACTGCTGCCATCCCCAGCCCCCCTGCAACTGCTCTGGAGAGGTTTTCACAGAGATGGAAAAAGCCTGCACTGAAACACAAGCCTGGGTCTCCCCTTCAAGCCCTGCAGACCAATTGCCAATATTTTGTGTATAGTAATGCATGGGGAAGTTCATCACAGATGCCTGATCTCTATCCATCATCAAGAGATCAGCTCTCCTTGTGGTCAGTGCCTCTTCCTGTACAGATGTGAGTCTGAGACAGCTTCATAATTTGGGAACTATATCTACAGCTCTTTTCAAGATCTCTGCTAGGAAGATAATATCTGTGTAACCATTCCTGCCAAGCCCAAGGTGCAGTAAACCACCCTTCCCCATCAGAAACGATGTTACCCCTCACAAGCAGTGAGTCAAAAAGCACGAGGCTGGGCTGCACAATGAAACCAGGGCTGTAGCTCCAGAGAATGTTATCAGGGTGTCACGGCTCTGTGTCATGTCAAAGGTAGATATAATCCTCCTCCATCTTCCCTTTCAATCTTGCACATTGCCCTCACAATTACATTTACCTTATCACTGTCCCTGAGAGTTTTGCTGACCTAAATTCAGCACAGGAACACTAATTATTTGTTCATTTTAAACCCCACATTCAAAAAATCACGTACTTTCACCTAACTCTACTCACTTTCATCCCCAAATAAAATTAATTCCTTACAATACATATATATAAAAAAAAAAAAAGTGTTAAAAAATTACCTAAAAAACAATTCAGATTAACATGACCTGTCTTAAAAATGTGATTGAGAACTTGAGGAAATATCTCATCATACTTAAATGATCATTAACTGGTCAAATGTTTGCATTTTTCTTTCATCAACAGCTGCTTTAATGTCTGTCTTTTGTCCAATAGTACATTTAAATGTATATGGAAACTAAAATATTTTCTGAAATATAGACTGTAGAGTTCTCTTGCTAAATAGTGGAATGAAGGTAAAATTCTGAAGAATGAACATATTGTTTTCCTGACTGTAACAGTCAGACAAATATTTGATCCTGCATTATAGAACTTTTAGCTTTCAGGGTATTTTCCTTCCAGATTCAATTCTTGCAGCATAAAACGTGTACTGCTAATTGTAATGCTGCTACTACTTGTCACGCAATTTCATTCTTATTTTGTTTTGTTTTGTTTTGTTTTGAGTCACTTGCTGAATGAAGAGACCAAATTGTCCTGTGGAAGTTAACAATATTTTTGCCTTAGAAATGGGAAAAAGTGCAGCACTGAAAGATTAGATTTTTTATTTTTATGGGAATTAAGCATATAAAAAACAAGAGACTTTACATCTATACTGTCCAGTTATTACTGTAGGGTTGTATTAATGACACCGTGGTGTTTTATTTACTCTTATTGACCATGTTCGTTAAAGAAATGTTCTAAGAACCTAAGAACCTGAGAGGAGCCTAGGTGCATTATACAACCATGAAAGAGTAGTAAACATCCCCAGATAAATCCTTGCATTTTAAAAGGAAACATCTTTAGATAAAGAAAATATTCACTAAGAAAATGGCAAACTGTCAAATTTAGCAATCTTGTTGATGTAAGAAGTACTATCTGCCTTTCTTAATCTTCTCTAGTATCTTCTTTCTTAATCTTCTGAAAAGAAGATTTTTCTGTAATGATGATTTAGTAAGTTAAATTAAAACTGTAAACATGTTTCCCTTATGTAGTCAGTTTTGAAGAACTTATGAAATGAAGAGCTGACATCCCAAATGGTGGTATTTCACTTTCTGGACTACTTTAATGGCCAATCCTTCTTCTCTGAAGTACCTCATAACTGTCTTGTTACCACAAATAAATATGGTATGTGTTGGGTCATTGTGAGACTCTAAATGTTCTTGCCTTTGCCACCATATTATTGGCAGAGATAGCTAACTTTGAAAAAGAATGAGCACGAGGGATTTGAGGACACGTGATTCTTTTAGAGTCCGTTTGTTTTGTTTTGTTTTGTTTAAAAAAAAAAAAAAAAGGAAGGAAGGAAGGAAGGAAGGAAGGAAGAGAGAAAGAGAGAGAGAGAGAGAAAGAGAGAGAGAAAGAGAGAGAGAGAGAGAGAGAGAAAGAAAGAAAGAAAGAAAGAAAGAAAGAAAGAAAGAAAGAAAGAAAGAAAGAAAGAAAGAAAGAAAGAAAGAAAGAAAGAAAGAAAGAAAACTGTACTAAACAAGATGCTTTTACTGATGCACTGATAACTTAAGATGTTTTAATCTATTAATAGAAAACTTTACAGTTATTTAAGGTCAAATGAAGAAATGTCAATGAGTGTGTTAGAAAGGAAATTACATAATTGATACATCCACATTGTACAAAACAACAGTACTGATTTTATATCCACGTGTATAGGGATTTGATCTGCTATCTTTGAGGAGAATTGGGCTCAGGCCTTCAAAGACATGCATTCCTACTTCACTAGAGGTTAGCAGCAGATCTTTCACTACCTTTGCAAGAGATTCTGTGTAAACTGGGTATTTTGCCCCTGCAATTCCTGATTCACTAGTGTTGTCTAATTTTGGTTATTTCAAACTTACAGAAAACTTACTTACAGTACTTACTTCCAGGATTGGCACCTCAGTTTGTCTTCAAGCTGGGGGAAAATGTTTCGTCTGCAAATATTGGAATTTTTTAAAGTATTATATATATTATAAGAGCTTTTACATATCATCGTATCTTTGTAAAAAACGTTAATTTATGGGCTGTAGCTAAAACCTTCATAAACTTTTCAAGTTAATTCCCACCATATTTTACTTTATCATGCACAGTGACACGTTGGTATTATCTCTATATACCTGCTAAGTTTAACACATTTCAAACAACACCTTGTATTTGTGACAGATAAAAATAAACACTAAGTTTTACCCATGAGAAAGAGAGAGAGATTGGGGGGGGAGCAGTATCAGGATCATGGTTAAGATTCTTTTTCTTGGGAAATGTTGCATTCTTGATCCTGAATTTTCTGAGTTATAGGAAGTTTAAAATGGTTTAATTGTGTTTAATGGAAAAATGATTACAAAAGTTTTGCAGTATAATTTGCTCTGTACACAAGAAAATTTGCAACTTCTACATGTAAATCTAGAAAACAGCACTTACCCACAAACCTTCTAAATTTCAGAGAGAATGAGTTCTACCCAATGGCAAATTTCATAATTCTACATTAGCAGACTCAGTTACAATATCTTATGTATATAGGATATCAGTACATCATAGTAAGAGAAATCAGCTTGCTTTCTTCTAAAATGGAATATCACGGCCCTGAACTCAACTGCAAACAGCACAGGTTTTGGAGAGGAATCACACAGAGTCACTGCAAACCATATTGTGTTCCAGTAGAGGAACCACAGAGACAGCAGATGAGCTCTAGCAGTGTCCAGAAATCTGGAAACATACCATCCATCTGCCCAACATGCCAGGAGAGTTTGAAAGCTCAAGAACATGAATAAATAGAAAGAGTGACATCTAACCAAAAGATGTGTCTTTCTCCCTTTCCAAAATACTGCTTGCTATTGAGTTAAATGTTTTTATTGATCCTAACTGCATCAAACAAGCTTTACAGCTAGCAGTATCCAAAACCCATCATAACGGGATGAACACAGAAGGCAATTTTCTACTCCCAAAGAAGATCTTATATCTAAACCGACTTCCTCTCTTCCTCTCTGTTAATTGATATGCTTCAATCAATCCTTACTGTTGATGAACAGGATTGGATTTAGAGAGGTGTTTGTTTTTTGTGTTTTTTTGTGGTTTTTTTTTTTTGTTTGTTTGTTTGTTTGTTTTATTTCATTCTCTGCAAAACTTTAAGACTTTAAGTATATACATATATATGTATATGTATATATATGTATATATACATATATATACATATACATATATATATAAAATAGTGGCACCAAACACAAGGGGAGGGAAAGATAGGAAGAGAGGAAGGGGTGGGAAGAAAGAAGGAGGGGAAGAGAGGAAGAGAGAAAGAAAGAGAGAAAGAGAGAGAGAGAAAAAGGAGAAAAGAGGGAAGAAGGAAGGAAGGAAGGAAGGAAGGAAGGAAGGAAGGAAGGAAGGAAGGAAGGAAGGAAGGAAGGAAGGAAGGAAGGAAGGAAGGAAGGAAGGAAGGAAGGAAGGAAGGAAGGAAGGAAGGAAGGAAGGAAGGAAGGAAGGAAGGAAGGAAGGAAGGAAGGAAGGAAGGAAGGAAGGAAGGAAAAGAAAGAGAAAGAGAGAAAGAGAGAAAGAGAGAAAGAGAGAAAGAGAGAAAGAGAGAAAGAGAGAAAGAGAGAAAGAAAGAGAGAAAGAGAGAAAGAAAGAAAGAAAGAAAGAAAGAAAGAAAGAAAGAAAGAAAGAAAGAAAGAAAGAAAGAAAGAAAGAAAGAAAGAAAGAAAGAAGGAAGGAAAGAAAGAAGGAAAGAAGGAAAGAAAGAAGGAAAGAAGGAAAGAAGGAAAGAAGGAAAGAAAGAAGGAAAGAAAGAAGGAAAGAAGGAAAGAAGGAAAGAAGGAAAGAAGGAAAGAAAGAAGGAAAGAAAGAAGGAAAGAAAGAAGGAAAGGAAGAAGGAAAGAAGGAAAGAAGGAAAGAAGGAAAGAAGGAAAGAAGGAAAGAAGGAAAGAAGGAAAGAAGGAAAGAAGGAAAGAAGGAAAGAAGGAAAGAAGGAAAGAAGGAAAGAAGGAAAGAAAGAAGGAAAGAAAGAAGGAAAGAAAGAAGGAAAGAAAGAAGGAAAGAAAGAAGGAAAGAAAGAAGGAGAGAAAGAAGGAGAGAAAGAAGGAGAGAAAGAAGGAGAGAAAGAAGGAGAGAAAGAAGGAGAGAAAGAAGGAAAGAAGGAAAGAAGGAAAGAAGGAAAGAAGGAAAGAAGGAAAGAAGGAAAGAAGGAAAGAAGGAAAGAAGGAAAGAAGGAAAGAAGGAAAGAAGGAAAGAAGGAAAGAAGGAAAGAAGGAAAGAAGGAAAGAAGGAAAGAAGGAAAGAAGGAAAGAAGGAGAAAGAAGGAAAGAAGGAAAGAAGGAAAGAAGGAAAGAAGGAAAGAAAGAAAGAAAGAAAGAAAGAAAGAAAGAAAGAAGAAGAAAGAAAGAAAGAAAGAAAGAAAGAAAGAAAGAAAGAAAGAAAGAAAGAAAGAAAGAAAGAAAGAAAGAAAGAAAGAAAAAGGGAGAAAGGAAGAAAGAATGAAGGAGAGAGAGAGAGAGAACCAGCACTTCGAACCCTTTCAAGGTGTAGTCCCAAAGCTGGGAAAAACTGCCAACTGCCCCATCTTCCTGTGGAGGTGGCATTTCAGTGCCCGAGGGACGATAGGGCGAGCAGCGGGGTCTATGTTGTGTTAAACAGCTCGGGGGACGCGGGTTACCCCTGCCTGGCGGCTGAGGACATGGGGCGAGACAGGACTCGGGAACAACAAAGCGGGCTGTAAAGCCTCCAGGTGGTGGGTGTTTTTGTTGTCCTGTCTGCGAGGTGCGGTGGCTCCCCGGCCCCGGCAGATCCCAGTGCTGCTGTGGACATTAAGAAAAGTCTCTTTTGGCTGATTCCAAAACCAGATAAGGAGCCGCCGAGCCACCAGCTCTGTCTAGACTCCGGACCTCACAAGTCAAGCGGGTTGTTTGGATTAGCCTTGGAGATCTACCGGCCTGAACAGCCCTCCCAAAGAAAAGCCAGAGTAACACCCTATTTTCCTCTTCCCGCTGCCGCCTCAAGATAGGAGCCAAGCTCTGCTTTGCGCCGTGTCACTTATTTCTGGAAAACTTGCCCGCCCTCTCTCCACCAAACACACCTTGCTCTGTTTTGTCTTCCCGGAGAAAATAAAAATAAAAATAAATAAAAATAAAAATAAAAATAAAAATAAAAATAAAAATAAAAATAAAAATAAAAATAAAAATAAAAATAAAAATAAAAATAAAAATAAAGCAGAGGGGGGGGAGCGGCAAAAAAAATACTCCAGGAAAAAAAAAAAAAAAAAAAGTCTTGTTTTACAACCTTTCTCCTTCTCCCCACAACTCCCCCCTCGCCGCCCCTAGAGAAAGCCGGAGCTACAGGTAGTCAGTGCAGCCCCAAAAGCAGTGGGGAGGCCTCCCCGGTGCTGCTGCTCTCGGGTCCCCGGCGATGCGGCCGCGGACAGATGCTGCGCGGCTCCCCCGCCTCCGCTGCTCTCCCTCCCCGGCACCGGCCAAGCCCCGAGCACTTCTGCAGTGCGGCTCGGCCGCACCAAGGAAATTCGGTAAAATGAAACAGCCGCCTTTTGTAAATGCCGCATCCTCCGGCTAGGATGCTGTGAAGAGAGACGCACTGGACCCTGCCCCGACCTTCGTCACGGGCAGAAGCCTTGGGGAAACGCACCGATTAATTTAGCACCCCTTTCTCTGACTAAGGACAGCAGATACGGAAACAGAGCAAGCCTTCCCCGCCCCCCCCGGAGCCTGCCTCCCCGCCGCCTCCTTGGGAGCTGCCTTCTCCGCCTGCACTTCACAAGTCCCGGGAGGTGAGGAGTGATCCTCCAGCAGGGCCGGCACACTGGGAGCTGTTAAGTTTATGTTTGTGGCGCCTGAGCTCAAACAGTCATTCAGTGGCTTGCTCTGTTATCAAGAAAACAACAATCAGGAACAATCAGTAAACAGGATCTCTTCCCAGCCCCTTTATTAACTACTTACAGTTCCGCTGAAGAGCCCAAAGCGCCCAGCAGCGGCACCTCGCACCGTAAAACGCTGCCGGCGCTTCGGGCGTGTAGACGGGTGAGCACGGGCGGTGCCGCGAAACCTGCCTGGCACCGGCGACCTAGACCAGTAAGGGGCTCCGTCCCGGTGGTGCGCTCAGGCTACGGCGGGCAACAGCGGTGGCAAGTGAGTCCTCCCCAAGCCAGCCGTTCCCTCCTCACTGCCGCTTTTGGGTGATCCAGAGTGGATTTATCAATATCTATTTAGGCACACGTATATAAAAGCAAGCACTCACCGTGGAGACGTTCGACTGATCTCTGTGCTGGAATTCACACCCCCGGTTTCAGCGTTCTTACTCCTGCGTTGGCTGGAGATGCTGAGAGCTCATTAACCTGGCACAAATATTGAAATTAGAAGAGTTTGAATATTGGCTTCTGTGTGTGCTAACAAAATTCTCATAGAAATGGTAGCAGGCTTTAACAGACCTTATTTGCCATCACTAAGATGGGCTGCAGCACGAAGAAAACAGTGGAACTGGGAATGTTAATTGCCGCCCTCCCCGAGTGGGAAGAAACGGTGACCGGCGCAGGGACCTGCACAGAGCACCATAAGTACACGTATTTCATACAGAGGATGTTTTCTCTCTCTTGCACAAATACTGCTGTTCGAGCTCAGGAAGGGTGTTCTCCTGAAGGCACTAGGAGGGTCGGCTTGAAAGTGTGTCTCTATTTGTTCCAGAGAGGAAAAAAATCAAAGTTTTGGGGGAGGGAATAAATATTCCACAAATATATGAAAATGAAAGGAGAACGGAAGGCCATCAAGGAATACACACACGAGCAAATTAAATAACTGTAAAATAAGACGAGGTGTGCTTCACTGAAGTTTCTGGGGGAGGCTCTGGCGTGACCCTGGGGCCCCAGGGCCGCGCAGCAGGACACCCGGAGCAGGGGGGACGCGCACATCGACGTCGAACCCGAGACCCTAGGGCGGCCATGTCAAGAGCAACCGCAGGCCCCTCGCAAGCCTCGAGGGGATGGGTGGGTTTGTGAGGGCAGAAGGCTTTCCGTGGGGCAGGAGCCCGGCGGTGGGCGCGGATGCAGACACATCTCGAGCGGGGGGACCCCCAATAGCTGCAAGACCGGAGCCAGAGCTCGGCTGCAGCTCCCCGAGTCCGGGATGCCGTGTGCGCTTCGAGGAATAGGTCGCTCCCTTGCCAGTCCAAATGCAAAGCCCTTTGCCCTCCAGTGAGCCGCTTATCTCGGCGGCGGCCCCGGGCCTCCAGCAGGGCGCGGCGGGCCCGCGGGGCTCCGCGCAGCGCTGTGCGGCCCTGGCCCGTGCCCCACGCAAGGATGAGCTCCGTCCCCCGCGCAAGCAGGGACGGGAGCGGAAGCCGAAATGCGGCCCTCGGGGATAGCAGATCTTCACCGGCCCCAAGGTCCTGCCAGGAGGCCTCAGCTATGCCCTCTCGCAAGTTGGGCGCCCACGCATAACTCTCGAGGAGCGGCCGCGCTTCCCACCTACGCGCCAGCCGGGAGGCGAATGCACAGGCCGCGATTTTGCCCTGACTTTGCGCCAATTGAAGACCCCCGCCCCGAGTCGGAGACCCCATCTCCTCCCCAACACCCTCACCAGTAAGAGCGACTCAGACAACTTACACGTCGGACCACCGTGTAGAAATGACACCCTTTCTCCCTCCCAACCCCCCGAAGCTTCGTACCAATCCTCTGATCCTGCATGAAAACACAAGTGTTACTGGTCACACAGTTTAAGGTAGATTTCATATTTATTTAAATATTTATCAAGTACTCAAAAATGTATTACACTTGAGCATACAAAATGAATCCAGTTTCTAATCAGGATGATTGAAATCCTTGTATGAGGCTTTTAACCTTTATTATTATCATTATTATTATTATTATTATTATTATTATTTTATTTTCTACTGACGAAATGGTTTATCTCTATAGCTGAGCTCGCTCAGAGTGGACTGAGATGGGGAGGAGGGAGGAAAAAGAAGGTTATGTTAAGAAAACATTAGGCTTTGGAGTAACTATCATGCAAACCAACTTGTCCTTGTCACACTAAAAATCTCTGTATATTCCAGTCTTTAAGGATTTTTTAAAGTGAGCGTTTGTCTTGTGCTGGCCAGGAGCACTAGGGAACACTTGGATTGGAGCAAAAACAACCCTTTCAAATACTTTTTTCTTCTTTCTACTTTTCCCCAAGAACTCGCCCACGTTTCTAGCTTTCACCACCCTCTCCCCCGCAAATTAAAAAAGGAAGAAAAGAGGGAGTGAAGAGAGGGAAGTCGACAGAAAATAAGGAATACCGATCGTGCAATTTCACAGCAATATCCCTCATTCTACTCCTTCTGCAGCATTTTTTTCAATCGTTTTGACAGCAGACACTGATAAATAATGGTCATACTTGACTTGTTAAGCAAAAAGCGTCCCTTTTATCAGGAGCTTATACTTAAAGTACAGGTCACTTTAACAATCTCAACAACGAGGCTTTGGTATACAGCACTTTCTTTTTATTATTTTTAAAAAATAATAGAACTCAGAAAAAAGCCTGAGCTCCCGGTTCTTTAGACGTCTTAACATTATGTCAGATCATGCTTAGAGTAATATCACTTTTAAAGGTAAAGGATAGGGGGAGGGGGAGAACAAGAGAGTTTCTAATGTTATCGATTGAAAGCTAAGGCATCCAACTAGCCCTGATATAGTTGTTGAAACGGAAATTTACAAGCCGGTCATTAATACTTGCAATAAAATATCACACTCCTTGTATTCACTAACGACAGGCTTTGCATGCAATATTTTATTTCAGGTATTTCAGCTGCTAACTTGCAAATATTTAAGAGGGAACTTTGTTCATTATTTAATATTAATATTATTATTTTCTCTATTCCAAACGCTTAATTAGTGAAATAGTCCTGAAGATAAAATAATTCTACATATGGCGCTTTTATTTCACATAATATTTAAGGAAAAAAAAAAAAAAAAAAGACAAAACCACATAGAATTAGACATATAATTCAAAGACCACGGTACAACCTTTTCTTTTTTTTTTCCTTTTTTTTTTCTTTTACTTCAGCAAACAAAAAAATAGAATCAAATGACATGAAAAGTGGCAAGTCTTCCGATAATAAATAATAAATTACTTTATAATTTTGCAATGCAAGAGCAAACAAAAAAGGTTGGTGTTTTTTTCCTTTTCCTTTTCTTTTACTTTTTTTTTTTTTTTTTTTTGCTTTTTTTCTGTTTATTTATTTAGAGAGAGAGAGGGAAAGAGAGGGAAAGAGAGGGAAAGAGAGGGAAAGAGAGGGAAAGAGAGGGAAAGAGAGGGAAAGAGAGGGAAAACAGTCGTTTTAACCAATAACTATACACATCTTTGGGGGAGGGGAAGGTTCTTGGACGGACACATTTCAAACACAATCCCGAGACGCTTTGTGGCAAAATAGAGGTATACCTTGTTGCAATGCTTTTATAAATTGGTTTTTAAAGAGTAATTCAAAAACCTATTTTTAATCGCTTCAGACTTGATAGAGGATGGATCTCAACCAAACAAAAACAAAACTCCGCTACAGTACATGCTATAAGAGACCCAGGAAACAACCCCTTGTTAAGAGTCAACTAAAAACAACATTGCAAACCAATGCAGCTCCACCTTCCTGCAATTAATCTTTCAACAATGCAAGGCTAAATCGTCTCTTTCCTGATGATGGAAAACCTACTGGAGCTCCTTTTGGCAAGGCAATGACCAATATAGAAACAGCACCATTCGGATTAGGAGGGACTCGATAGAAAGTCCCTCTACCTTGGTTTCTCTCTAAGATGTGCAGTCAAAGGAAAAGATAATTTTTTTTTTCACGTATTTTTTTTTTCTCTGAGATCCATGAGTACAAATCCTCTACGTTTTGAAAATGTCTTTTTTTTTATCCCCTTAAGAACACTGAATAGTGTTTTTTGTTTTTGTTTTCTTTTTTGTTTCTTTTGTTTTGCTTTTGTTGTTGTTGTTTGTTGTTGTTTGTTGTTGTTTTAATATTTATTCTAGTAAGATCCCATGATTGTCTTCACAGTGTTGCTACCATATTACCTTGTCTTTTCAAACATGATTCCATTCATTTCATGGAGTGGTTCCTTTACAGGGATGTTAAATACTTTTCCCCACTAAATTTCAGAGTCCCAATGCGATCATTTTCCCACTCTCTCCAACAGAGGTGAGGGCAAGGGCAGAAACAACAACAACAGAAATCTGAGTGAACGTTCTTCATGCCTCAATAGGGCTGGCTACCATGCTGTTGGGTGTATCTGGGAGTTGAGAGGACATGGATGCTACTTCACTTCCAGTAGAGTTGGAACCTGGTCCTCCTTCTGAGAAATTAACCTGGAAAAAAAAATAATAATAATAATTACATTTGTAACAATCAAAGAAGAGCTGCACTCCAAGAAAAAGAAAAATGCAAAAATAAATATACAGGCATGCAGCTGAATGGCCAGATACATTTCCATGGGAGTCTATGTCACTGTTGTTTTGTTTAATTACCCCACTGACTTCATACGAATCTTCTTCAGGACTTAGGCAAATCATGAAGGAAAAAAAAAATAGATGGAGGGGGGGAGCAAACAACCTTATTAGTGCGGCTTTCTTCCATGTCTTGCAAGAGTGATGATCCCAACAGGAGGTTCTTGTCAATTATTTAAGAATGCATGTGTTTTTTGACACAAAACTTCAATGTTACATTTTTCCCCCTTTGTGCACTTATTAAAAGAAACCTGTGAGAAGCATCCAGGAGAAGAAAGCTTTTGAAACAAGCCATCTTATTTCACTTGCAATTTGAAGAATTTGGTATCTCTTTTAACAAGAGACAGTTTGATAAAGAAGGTTACACTTCTCCATCCTAAAGTGGTCCACAGCTCCTTTTAGTTTAGAAGAAGTGCTGGGAAAAGGCCTAATGTGAAGGATGGAACTTTGTTAATCCAAATGCATTTCTTTGGCACCTATCATAGGGTGATCCTATGATTAAGGCCCTTTCCAGAATAGAGAAGTGCCCTGAATGGTCGATTAACTGTCTGTTCCATCCACAATCTTTTATTTTATCTCTTTTCAGTATCAGACATTATGCACAATATACATCAATATTTATCTATCTAATGAATTATCCGTCTCTATATGTGAATATATTTGACCTATCCTTATTTGGCCTCTCCATATTCCACCATGACTTTTCTTTAGACCGATCCCTTAAATATATATATATATTTCAAAGGTTTTAAAAGTATCCTATTCTGTATAGGATACACAATAAACAAGGCAAATGAAGGATATCATTTTTTCTTGTGTCTGTTTGACAGCTTGATTAAAGCAGGAAAATGTTGCTTTTAGTGGTTACAGAAAGTAAGATGGTGCAAACAGCTCTGTTTCTGTGCTGCAGTTTGTTGAATGAACATAGTGCACCAGGGGAGGCAAGCAGGCTGCAGCCTGCAACTTAGCAGGAAACAATGAAATAATAATAATAATAATAATAATAATAATAATAATAATAATAATAATAATAATAAGGGGACCCTGCAAAGGATTGTGATACTAAACTGTAAAAAGACTGAATATGTCTCCTGACACGGCTAAAAACTTTCATCTTCCGTCACTTATATGGAAAAAGATTCCTGACATATCAAAGAAGGGTCTGTATATTAATGTTTCATCATTAAGTATTATTTGGAATCACTGAAAAACCATACACAACATACCTTATTATATTAAAGATCTGGTTTTAACACACTTAGGCCAGGAAATTGAGTTAAGGTTGAACTTCTGTCCTTAATTCACCTGGTTGGGCCTAAGTATTGCTGATGATATGGTCCCATATGAGCTGCCAAATGATGTAGGCATAAGGAATTGAGTTAAAAACAGAATTTATTTAAAAATATCTGTTTTCTTTTGGCTTAAGGCAGTTCATTACATTGTTTGAATTTTGCATGTGAATACGTACTAACAATTCTATTTCCAAAGCACAACAACGTATGCTCTAGTTATATATTTGTATATATATAAATAGAGAAGTATAAAATGATATCGAGATTTATATAAGTAAAACAAGGAATTCAACATTTTAGTTAAACTGTTCATGTTTGTGGGACAAAAGAAGAATTCAGGCTGATGTTGCAACCACAGTTTTTAAGTCTATTGTATATTATAAGGTGAAAAATAGCCCGAAGTGGGAGTGGGGAACAAATTTTTGAAACTCCTTTCAGAAACGTGCATACAACTAAATGACACTGAGGAATAGTTTAGTATTTCAAGTGGAGGAGCTTTCGGTTTTCAGGGGCGTGCGAGCTGAATTAGACGCAGACGTGGGTCGGGCCTTACCCAGCTTGCACTCACCTCGACAAGATCTGCGGACCGTTTTGTACCAAGCCCTGCGAAATCAGTTTAATTCACTTCATTTACGGAGTGTCAAAATGCCCACCTCGTAATTTCAGGAAAACCCGGCTAGCCTGGATTGCTCATCTCCAGGGGCTGTGGGTCAGCGAACTCCCCCAGTGCTCTGGCTGGGAACCGACACTTACTAGCTGCTGAAAAGCAGGTTGGTCTATGTCACTCTGCAACGCGAAGTCACTCAGGACTTTCCAGGGCGGCTGGTAACTCTGCACCTCCACCGGGTTCGCCTGTAAACCACCGTCATGTCTCTCCGGACTAGCAGCCACCATCGGAGTTCCTGTCATCCCTTGGATATTCTGTAAACAGCCCAGCAAAAGATGTTAATGAGCTTGGTTAACTTTATTGTATATAAGCGCTGTGTCAATAAACTGCTTTCTATCTTATCTATACAGTCGCTTATATTTGCTTTGTTAATCTGCTGTGAATGTCTTACTCTATTCTACTTTAGGTCAGTCCATTTCTGCCCCGCTGCATTTATCACACTGGAAGTTTACTTTCTTTCCCTTTAATCCTCGTATTTCTCTCAAAGCATAACCTCCCTCCAGCCCCTCCCAGCCTTCTCAAACGCGAATAGCTAGTGTCTCGGCTGCCGATGGCTCGGCACAAGAAACGGTTAATCATGCTCGCTTTCCAGTTTGCATCCCGGCTGGTTTTGTTCTTAGTGACCTTAACTGGATCGTATATCCTCTGAACGATAAACCTGGGGAGCTCCAGTACCATGCTCTTTCAAAAGCAATAACTAAATAAATAAATATTAAAAAGGGAAACACCAGCTCCCCGGTATGCCCTGTGGATCAGGCACTGTATACAAAATAACTCCAACCCTCGACGAATAGATTGTTCAGGCGAGTTAATAACATCGTGTTTTATTGCATTCCAACACGGTAAAATGAAACTCCTTAAATTCCACTTAACTAGGCAGCCTTATGAATTAATAGTCATTCTCAGGTCAGTCAATATACAGAGAGAGAGTAACAGACTCTTCTTCAAGTAGATTAGCAACAACAGCAGAAAAAAAAAAAAAAAAAAAAAAAAAAAGTTGCAAGCAGAAAAGAACTCAATATATTTCTACGCAAGAACCATCTATCTATTAAGTAACCTGAAGACACGACGGTAATTCCAAAAACTTTGCACTTTTTTTTTTTTTTTCTACAGTAAATGCACCGAGAAACACACACATGTATATAAAGTGCTAAGGAAATACACCAAATTACCCTTTCACTCATGGGTTTTACTTCTGGGTTTACTCCTGTGTAAAACCATTGAAGAGGGTGAATGCGTCATTTTCCCTCAAGGAGTCCTTTGCATTTGCAATATAAATATTACACAAGGATGGGCTTTTTACATCCCATAAGCTCTGCAGGTCGCAATTCATGCTGCATAGAAGTTAGCCTAATCCACTGCGAATCCTCAGCCCCACAAAAATACATGTGTTCGCTTGAGCAGCCTATATCTGCTTCTCTCTGTGGTCTGTTTTAATTGCACTGAGAGCAGAACAAGCAGATAATATTTAAATGTTACTATTTTGTTTGTTTTAAGGGAGCTCCCATAAAATCAAATGCGCCCAATCGGCCCCAGAAGCTGGACAGACTGGCCTTAGCCTATGGGTTTCTCTTTAGGAAGGAAGGCAATGCATGGTCAGAGACTGAAGGCACTTACAGTTTTGTCATTTGGTTGCTGTTGCTGAAGTTGCTTCATCATGATGCTTCTCTTTTTGTCCTTGCACCTCTTGTTTTGAAACCAAACCCTGATAACCCTCGGGCTGAGGCCAGTCATTTCCACCAGTTGCTCCTTCATGAGGGCGTCGGGTCTGGGGTTGGCAGCATAGCAGGTCCTCAAGGTGTGAAGCTGTTTTTCGTTGAGGACAGTCCGGACTCGGGTGGTCTTCTCGGGCTGCTTGTGGACGTGGGGTCTCAGAGCTGGCTGTCTGGCAGAGATAGGTTCTGCTGTAAGGGAAGGGGAAGGGAGGAATAGGATCCCCATGAGTAGGAAACAGGGAGTCTGCAGAGGCTCTGAATCTAAGCCAGTGGGACAGGGGGAGGCGAGAGTGGTGGGAGTGGCGGGGGGGGGGGGGGGGGTGAATCCCTTTCAAAGGCCATTCAGGCAGTCACCTCTACCCGAGCTCTTGCTGCCGCCTCTGCTTTATGCGCTGGTAGAGTGACAGGACTGACATTTCTGACTCCACAGATAATTAATTTGCAAAAACAATCCACCCCTCCTAAAACCCTTAATGACAGAAGCTTGAACCTGTATGAGCCTAGACAGGGGAGGGCGAGTTAACAAAGGTGTGTGTGCATTAGGAAAGGAGGGGGAGGGTTTTATGTACTTATGTTCTGACAAATCACCAAAACAGTTTTTTGGCCCGAAAAATAATAAAAGAATACTTTTTAAAATTAATCATGATTCGGGTCTGCTTCTTGTATACTGAATCTATCTCAGTTTAGCCAGAGGCCACGATAACGTGTAACAGCTCCCGGCTGTTTGGTGCTTCCAAATTAAAGCATAACAAGCCAAATCCACTGCACCGTGACGACGGAGGGAAGTCCTGTGAGAGCTCCGTATCCCAGAGCTCAGGAGACAAGCGTCTATCTTAGAAAGTTGAGGTGTTAGGTGAATTTATGTCAACTTTTGTTGAATACTTTAAAAAAATGACAAGAAAAAAAAATAAATAAAAATTAATTCTTCCCCAATTTAAAAGTGGAGAAAAGTACGCCGGGCTTCTGACTTATCTGCTTATAACAATAAGTCAGCAATGATTCGATGAAGATAATATGGAGGGTTCAAATATTAGCAGTATTTTACCCGCAGACACAATATGCTTTTCAAAGACATGCACAAATACACCCTAGAGAGCACGTACAACCTTTCTAAAATTCCGAAATTATCTATTACGTGGTGTTTTTTTCCCCTCATATAGATATGTCACTTAAAAAAAAATGCTCAGAAGCAGGAAAGTAGCCCATTTAAACAAAGCAGTGTTTGTAAATAACCTTTCATATTATAGTTACTTGCCCAGCAACACTGCCGGCAAACATTATTTTATCGAGCTTTGTTTGTCTCTAAGAAACGTTCCTCTTCTTCTGCTAAGCGTCCCTGACTCTTAGCACATGGCGAGAACTAAAAGTGTGAGTAAAGTTGCAAGGTGGTTTGACTGCGAAGTGACAATGCTGAGTTTTAAGATGAAATTCTCATCAAATCACATAAAACGTTTCAAGACGGCAGAGTCACTTTAAAAGGCAATTACTGAAGATTAGTTTTTTGACAGTTTTAAATTGCAGCCTAAGTGCTCGCCTGTAGTTATGAAGTCTATCTCTGCTCGGCCCCTGCTTCCACCAGTGCTTCAAGCAGCTTTTCCCCGTGCTCCGCAGGACCGGCCGCGGAGGGGTCCGCGCCGCAGACCTGCTCCCGGCCGTCGGGGGCTCGGGGAGGGGGAGCTCTCCCGCAGCCGCTGCCTGGCCGTCGGAGGATGCAGGCAGGCGAATGGGGGATGCTGCGGGGCGCGACCCCCGCGCAGGTGTCGGCAGCCGGACCCGTGGCGCTCCGTGGCCGCACAGGCTGGGAGGAGCGGAGCCCCCCAAACCCCGCGGGCTTCCTCCGGGCGCCTTGCGCGGGCAGTACCTGCCATCTGCAGCGGCCGGGAGGGGTGCAGGGGGCTGAGGGGGTCCCCGGCGCCCAGGCTGGCCCGCTCCACCACGTCGTGGTCCGCCCGGCAGAAGAGGCCGTCCTCCCGCAGCGCGAATTCATCACCGGGGATGAGCTGGCGGCTGCAGGCCACGCAGCGGAAACACTCGATGTGGTACACCTTGGCGCGGGCGCGCATCACGAAGTCATTCTTGCTGAAGCCGATGCTGCACTTGGCACACTTGATGCCGTATAACCTGAGCAGGGCCCAGCCCAGAGAGAAGGAGACAGGAGGGAAAGAGGGAGAGCACGGGGTGGGGGAAAGGGGAGGGCGAGGAATAGGGAGGGAGGGAGGGAGGGAGGGAGGGAGGGAGGGGGGAAGGAAGGGGAAAAAGAAAGAGAGAGGTTTTCAGTTGCGCTCGTGGGCAGCCCGTGGCTCCGCGTAGCCGCGCGACGCGCAGCACGCAAGATAAATAAGGCTTGAAAATACGGGAGCCAGAAGGGCAAAGGAATAAAACGGATTCTGCTGCTGGCGGTGCGCTGCCTACCTCCTTCCCTCTTCCCCTCGCCCCCCGCAATAAAACGTGGTGGAGACTCAGATACGGCGGTGGGCAAGGAAAAGGGACGGAAGGATTGGAAGAAAAAAATAAAAAAAAGACCCCTCTCCGTCCCTGGGAGACGCCGACCTCCCGCCCCAGAGCCCGTGCTGCTCGGGGCCAGGGGGCGTCTGTGCCCTCACGCCGGCCGTCGCGGTGGGGGAACCTGACCTGGACGGGCCCGCAGCTGAACCGTCCCGCACGGGTACATTGGGGACAGGCGAAGCTGACACCCACTCCACACACCCAAACAGGCCTGCCTCGCCAAGTGATTTATTTTTTTATTTTTTTTTGAGAAACCTACTCAGGACTTCTGTCGTTTAACGCGTGGCAGGGCTCCCGCCGGCATAGCCTTCAGGACGCGGCTCTGCCGGCGCTCTTCCCCTTTCCCTCTCTCGCTAGGTTCATTTTATTTAACAGCTAGAGGCACACACACACCCTTATATCCTTATGTACATGCACACTCACTAGCAGTGCAACTCCCCTCCTCCGCCCCCTGCTAAAAGGCATTCTCGATGCTCTGGCTCTGCAAGCCAGCCTCACGGCTCCTTCTCCCCTCCTACTTTCTCCCACCTTGAACCGGGGCCGAAGCCCTACAGCACGAGTGAAAGGGCAACCTCTCGCCGACAGCCCCCCACAGCAACTACTGCATCTCTGGGAGGGGGTGGGGGGTTCCTCGTCTTCCGTGGAGGAGGGGGAGACAGCTCACCCGTTGGTAGATGAGCAGGAGAAAATGTTCCAACTCCGGTGTCTATAACTGCTGTCTCTCGGCTGCCACCCAGTACTCATTGCTAGTACTCTTTGGTATTAAGTAAAATTAATAATCTTTCCGCAAACCGCACAGATGCACACACACAAACGTGGATGCAATTCACAGAACTGTAAAAGCTGCTCTTAAAACTGAGCTAATATTCATTCACACCCGTTTCCTCACCAGTACACTTCGTTAGCGATACAGCCTGTGATGTATACTTGTGTGTACGTGTTTATTTACACACTTATTTAGCTTCTATAGACTTGTACTCGCCTTACATTCATACAATTTGCAAATTATAATGTTTAGAGAAACAACAACAGCAAACTGTAAAACTGCTAAACTACAAAAGAGCAGAGTGTATGCATTAATTGGTACAAAAGTTGGAGGGTGTTGCCTACATGCCTGACAATTATAGATTAGGCTCATGGTCTAATTCAAAGCCGACTTGCACATAATGGACAACTTACTTTTAAAACTGTAGAAAATGAAGTGTACTGCGCAAAAACTTATAAGAGTTACATTTTTGTTGTTATTTTTTAAATTTCTCCCACTGAGTTCCTGCAGGAGGTAAGTGAGTACACCTCAGTCTAAAACGTTTTCCCTTCATGTGAAACTTGTGAAAGGATGACGCTAGTAGCACATCTCCAAAGTGCGATTGAAAGAAGATAATAATAATAATAATAATAATAATAATAATAATAATAGGGCTCTTTTTTGCCACAGTAAAACTTTGAGAATAACCTCACGGCATGGCTTGTACAAATGATCTGGTTATGAATTGTGTACTGGAGAAGAAAAGACTCAACCGTTTTATTTCAATTCAGAATTACAAAGAAACTAGAGAAGGTATTTTAGGAGGGTAGGTAGGTACTTGTTCCCAAAACTTTCCGAAAAAAAAAATTATTAAAAAAAAAAATAAAAACACTGTCCCTACCTCAGTGTCAAAGTTCTGGTTTTTCAAGCCCAGTAGAAGACACCGAAATGGATCAGTATGACCCAGGAGAACAAATAATAAGCACTCTCGAAATTCCCGCTTTGGTTTCTCTATAGTGTCAGGATTGGCAACTCTCACATTTTATCAGTTACCAGATTTTAATGTGAGGAAGGAAGCGGTTCCATTATCTAAATATACCCAATTGTTCGCCAACAGATGATGGGCAATTTGATCTGCTCTGTCTAATTCATCAGTACAGATAAGATAAGAAAGAAAAGACAGTCAGATATCACCAAAGGGGTTAATATTTAAAAAGATTATGTCAGTTATTTTAACGAAGAAACGTTTCAATCTAGGTTTTAACCTTCCCATAAAAGCTTTCTTCATTCTGAAAGAAACTTCAACGTGTTTTCTGTTCTTTTACCTATTTGTTTTTTAATAGGCCTAGTTTATTTTTATTTCCCCCCACGTATTTATTTTTACGGCATAAATGCTTTAAGTGGTTTTCTTTTGAGTGCCATTATGGCTTTGCAAAAAAACAAACATACATTTCTTAGGTCATGTTAAAATTGCTCAGTTCTGCGTTGTCCATAATTCTATGCTATTGAAAACATTCTCCCTTACCTACGATTTCCCACTTTGATAGAATCACAGGATACGTTGCCAAAGTCCTCAGGAAGGTCCCACCGAGTCGCTAGCTGTTTCTGAGTGTGGTTTTGTTTATACAGAGATTTGCATTTGAATTTGTGAAATAAAATCTTGAAGACTAGAACTCTCCCTCCCACCCCCACCCCCGTCTGTGTACCTTTGGAAAATCACTTAAAATATAGCAATTGCCCATTTCTCACTATTTTTCCTCTCCCTGCTTCTTTTAGATTTATAAAATTTAATAAATAAATAAATAAATAATAAAAATCTCACCGAAGAATTAAACAATGTAAACGGCGTACCTGATATAATCTCTTTTACAGTAGGTTTTTCCATCCCTAACAAAGCACGTACAGGTCTCGTCCAAATACTGATTACACTCTGCACACTTCAAACACGCCGCATGCCATTCCAAATCCGGAGAAACCCTTAGAATATACTGATCGTGAATTTGATTGCCGCAACCAACACATAGGGAAATCAGGCGTTTTTCTGAAATGAAAATAAATACATGATTGACTAACCATTTATTCTCCTACAGAGATAAACACTTTTAGTGTCGTTCCCTTATAGGGCTTACTCTGGGAGGGTTTTTTGTTTGTTTGTTTGTTTAAAGAGTACTACACTTTTGGATGGTAATTGAAGTGTGCCATCAAAACCTTGCCTCGTTTAGTAAGGAGGCGGAACATATGTTAAAATGCAGATGTGAACATTTTTCGGGGTGAAGGTCCTCATTTCAAGAGCCTCACATAGAATCAAAACTCCAAACTTCATATTTGTTATATTTTTATTTTATTGTTTGCTCGTTCGGATTCCTTTCCTTACAGGGAGAGCACCTATACATTACATATAATTTTTTAAGAGGCTCTGATTGGAAACGTTGGATGCTTGGCTCTTGCGCTTCCCATTCAGCTCTTTGACATAGAAGAGGGGGCTCTAGGCTGTTAGCAAGAACAAGCATCATTAAGGTTGTCACTTGCTCTCTTTTGCAAGTCTAATGCTAATTCCCCTAGACGAACTAGGTGCTGGATAGTCAGACAGCCTCACTGTAGTCTATCACGAAGAGAATTTAAGTCTCCGTGTTTGGTTAGCCCATTAAAACCTTGCCTGCTCCTCAAACTTTAAAAAAGAGCAGGACCCCAGGCTATTAACATACAAGGCTACGAGGTTAAAACACAGCAAGCATGCAGGCATGGCAACAAAGGCACCTTCTCTACCATTCAAATGAAGTTCAGCTCGCCTGCCTGAGACGATTACAATAGATAGCATATTTATTCCAACAACGGTAAAAATTCCGCCTTACTTTTTGGTGGGTCTCCCATGTCTCCCATATCTGTAAGAGGGTGTAATGTCCACAGTGAAATGGTGTACGGTTTCGTTTTAAGACCCCAAAGTAGGTTTGAGAGCTGTCGCTAAAAAATAATAAAAAATAATCAAAAATAATAAAAAATAATCAAAAATCAGAAGTATAAAAACAACAAAAGGAAAAAAATAGAGACTGTAAGCTTAAAAAAAAAAAAAAAAAAAAGCAAAACAAAAACACCACCGGCGTGGGAGATACTGTCAGGGCTGCGGAAAGAGAAGGGGGCGCGCGGCGCCGGGTGCGCGGCGGGGTCCGGCCGCACGGTGCGGTAACTGCGCAGTGCGGCGCGGTGCGTTTCGGTGCGGTGCGGTGCGGCGGCGCGGCGGTGCCGGACTGGGCGCTGGCAGCTCGGGCGCTCGCCTCGCCCTTATCTCTTACTCAAACTTCTCTGCTCCAACTCAGCCCGCTCGCCATTGGCCTGACGTCATGCGCGGGGACGTCACGGCTGCGCGGCGCCCATTGGCTGCGGGCGGCGCGGCGCAGCTGCCCTCATTATCATATTTCAGCGCCCGGCGGCGCGGCGGCCCCAGCGCGGGGCTCTCGCAGGCAACTTTTCCTCTCTCCTCATTTGTATTTCTCTTTATACTTTCTGCCTGTCGCTCTCCTCCGTCCCTGCCGCTTATCTCCCGTCACACCTTTCATTTTCCTTCCCGGCCCCGCTCGGGCTCCTCCACCCCTTCCCCCTCGCGGGCTCGCCGTGCCGTATTTACCTTATATATTATATATTATATATTATATATTATATATTATATATTATATATTATATATTATATATTATATATTATATATTATATATTATATATTATATATTATATATAATGCGTACGTAAAGGTATTATATTTGGGGGGAGGGTGGTGTTAATCCTGCTATTTCCTACCCGAGCGTTTATCTTTCCCAGGCGGCAGCCGCCGCTGCTCTGGCTCGCCCAGGCGACGCTCCCCTGATCAGGGAGGATAGACTGGCTGGCTGGGCATGGCCCCAGCAGCAAAATGGGATTGTTTATGTTTTCCTCCAGCCTCCTTCTCTCTTAAAACTGTGAATAAAAGCTTCAAGTATTTCTGTTAAACACGAGATCGAAGTAGGTACAAATATTTACCTTAAATTGTCTCTAAACACTCCCTCCCTTCTATTTATGTTTTCCAGTCCCTTTTAGATCCTTTTCCTTTCTTTCTCTCTCTCTCTCTTTCTTTCCCCCCTCATCTGTAAATAGAAATGCATCTTGTGTTTGGACGGTTTCTTAGCTTGGCCGAAAATGGAGGTTCGCACAGAACAGTGGAAAGCTCCTGTCTTTCCCCTTGGAGAATCCCTTTAAAAACAAAAAAAAAAAAAACAAAACAAAACAAAAAACAAAAAAAAAAAAAAGGGGGGGGGGATAGGACGCGAACTCTGCCGTTTGAGTGGCGCTGGTCCCTCGAGGAGGTGTTGGATGCTCAGATCCGCGTCGAGGTGCGGCAGAGTGCAATACCCGTGCCCCCGGCTGCGCACCAGCGCAGAGCACCCGGCAGCTCGCTCTGCCGTGCACCGGCCCCTGCGGAGCTGCTGGCTGCAGCAGGAGGTTATCTGAAAGCTTCCCGAACCAGGCAAAATGCTACTTTCCCGTGGGCACTGATTTCTTTTGGTGTGTTTGCAAAGGGCAGGCTCCGCTTAGGCTACCCACTGCGTCTCCTTTAGTCTATGCGCGGAGCTGCAGCGGCTCCCCAGCCTATGCACCCAGAACCATCAGAATCCACACACCCACACCCAACTTAAACGTCCCATTTGGAGTTTGTTTAGATCCCATTTTTGTGTTCTGTTCCATATGGGGTATTACACCGCCCTCATCAACGTAGTGTATAAGTGCCCTCCAATCACTACTCATCAGGATTTTTTTTTTCAGTCATCACATTTTTTTTTTAAAGGCAACCGACGAGTCTAGAGTTTGGGTGAAAGAGAGGCAAAAGCCATATTCATACGGAATATCTTCCCGCAGGGAAATCTGGCTGCAATGAAACAGACAAGAAAAAGTTCTGAAACTTGCATCTGCTGATGAGACAGCTGCTAAACAACAGATCTCCTCGCAGTCCTAACTTAGTTTGCAAGATGTTTTCCTTTGCAAAGCTGAGGGAGCAAACACACCCTCCAACTTTATTTCAAACAAGAAGTGGGACTCAGCTTTGGCACTTGTAGAGATAACTAAGCTGTCTTAAATGATATCAAGATAGTGTCAGGAGGTAAAGATATGGTTGCAAACACACACACACTTACTTTACATATTCGACGTTTATATAAACAGTGGGAAACGCAACCCTGTAAAACGATTGCTTCTACTTCCAAGAAACTGGCGTTACACATACATGTGTACATTTACGTATATGCGTATACATATGTATATAAGAGATTACCTATTGATGTAGTTTATAATTCTGTGTTTTAGCTGAGTAACCAAAAAGCAATTATCAAGAATTATCGCTTGTCAGCTCCTGACAAGCCCGGCACGTGTTTGGGGCAAACCTTTGGAAATGGGCACCTTCGCTCCTATCGACACTGACGGCTCTGCAGGAGTGGGCTTGGGGAGCACCGCTGTGACCCCCACCCCCGCCATCCGCCTCTCCGTGTTCCGCAGCCCGCAGCAACCCCGCCGCGCACCCCCCGGCTCGATGCGGCCGCTCCCTGGCAGGGCCTCCGTGCGCACATCCCCACCGCCCGCGGAAGGCGAGATGCGGTGCTCGGCGTGAGCAGCGTGGCGAGGGCTGCGGACACGGGAAGAGCGCAGCACTCCGCACGGGTCGGTTCCCTGCCGGCGGCCCCTTCCCCAGCCGGCCTCTGCCCGCGCCGGGGCGCGCAGGCTGCGCGCAGGCGGGCACCGCGGCGACCTCTGCTGGCCACGGGGCGACCGGCCGCGGCCCCGCGCGGTGGGCGCGTTTCTGACCTTTTGTGCCTTTCCGCCCCGGTATTCTGCAAATATCCACCCCCCCTCACCGCTGCACGGAGCATACCGATTCCCCCTCTCCCCGGGTGACCTCGCGGGCTGCGGGCTGGCAAAAGGTTCGTGGTAATTAAAAAATAAAGAGGCATCCCAGTGATCGAGAACAGCATCCACGGATTCTGTGGGAGAGGCTGAAGCGGGGAAGGTGTTTTTCCGTTCTCCGTCTTGTGCATTTTTCCCCGTGGATGTCTACGTTCCCATTTTAAAAATTTAGTCTGATTAAAAATACACACATCCCCAACTCTGAAAGAACGCATTTTATTTTCCAGCGTTTCATCTTTACTTGAAAATAATTTAGTCTTTTTAATTCTATTAAGACTCCATCCCATAACTTTTTTTTTTTTTTTTTTTTTTTTTTTTTATCTACTACTTCTGGCAGAGGTTATTGCATTTTAAGCTTGATTTTTGCAAATGATTTGCAATAAGTGAGAGACCTGTCTCCGCCCCAACAAACTAGGATTGGGAAGAAAAGGAGGGCTTTGATCAAGGGTTTTTTTTCCCCCTCCTGTGCTACTGATTTGCTTACTGTGTATTCGATTCGCGTTCCCAGGAAGGCGAAGCTCTATATTTAGCCAGCATCAGAATCGGGTTTAGGGGAGTGGAATAATAAGTGGAACTGCCAGTTTCAATGAATAAAGTATTGAGAGAAAAACCTCGCTGAAGGATTTCTCTTTTATGATATCAATATACACGTGAATGGGAAGACATAAAACGGGATTTGTACGTTTGTACGTATTTGGGACACTTCCAAAAGTGTGTATATATATATATATTTTTTTTTTGCTTGCTTTTTTTTTTTTTTTTTCCTCTTCTTATATATTTACTTTTGGGAAGGGGGCTTGGGGAGCCTGCTAAAAGTCGGTGGATCTACATAGCAATCAATACCTTTCACCACTTTGAGGGGCTCAAATGAGATTGTATGCGTTCGAGGGAAAAAGAAAAAAAAAATAGCAAAAACAAAACCAACCCAAACCCCAAATCGACAGCGGCGATTAACCCTTTCCATCCCGTAAAGAACAGCTATTAATTCTGCCCTGAGATTGTTTAGTGGCGAAAACCGGGAGGGCTCCAGAGGGGAAAATAATAAAGTAAAGGGGGGGAAAAAAAAAACTGCTTTGATAAATGAATAAAGTAGTGGTCGTTTTCGGAAAGGAGGCAGCTTTAACAGTCGAGTGAGATGCCCTTGCAGTGAGGGCTAGGGGCCCGTCGCTGTCGCCGTCCAGGCTCGGAGCCTCGCAGCGGGAGACAGCGAGGTCCCTGCACGCAGAGCGACTCCGCCTGCGCTTAGGATGGGTATTTTTGCCCCACCGCACCGCGATGGCTCGGTAGAGCCTCGCCACTCGGGCACACGGAAAGGATCTTTCAGTTTAAAACTTTTCTTGAGGCGCATTGGGCAGAAAAAATGTTTTCCAAAAGGGAAAACCTCCCTGAGGTTCCGACCTCCCCTCGCTGCCTTGCGGGATGCGGCGAGGACCCCAGCAGTGTGTCGAGAGTGGACAGAGGTTTCTCACAGGGCTGAAACGGGAAACATCTCAGCGGGAAAATCAATCACGAAGTGTATTAGCTGCTCCGGGAGTAGGCTTTGAGTCGTCTAGAGGTGTACGATCTTAAATCTTCAAGTCTTAGCTACTGGAGGGAGAAGTGTACCGAAACAGTACTAAATCTATCAAAGCACAAGAAAACCTGTCAGTGGGCTTCTGCGCGTCCAGGAAACCTTCGTGACTTTAATAATGCCATTTGACTTGTTAAATCTTGTTACCATAATGCCATCCTTTCTTCCTGGAGCCTTCCCGGAGAGCCCTACCTCTAGCACAAGGGCAGTGGCACCGGCCCCTCTTGAATCCGGGCTGCAATAGGCAGGCTGGAAGGGGGAGCACAGGCTGGGGAACAAGGTCTTTGGCAGCTGTAGGAAAATAAACCCTAGAGGTTCGGGTGGCGGGAGGAAAATCCTCTAAGATGCTAAGAAAGTGGCAGAACCCTGTGTAGGAAGAACGGTCCGGTCGACGGCTGGAAAGCCCGATTTCTCCTCGGCCAAGTGCCTCCTGGCTTCAGCGCCGGCCGAAGACGGGGGACGGGGCGGATGGAGCATATTTATTGCTTTAAACTTTCCCCTTTGTTATCTTCCCCGTGTCAGGAAGTGTTCGAGAACAGGAAATAGAGAGCGGATTTTGTCTCTGGGGTGAACAAAAGTCTCTAGGTAGCGAGGTTTCTCAAGGCCCGCTTTTCAGCCACGACTCCAACGAGGTCCCTCCGGGGAGGATCGGGCCCCGTTGTTCTCACCGAGAGGGCCGGAGGGGAGCAGCAAGCCAAGCCCGGCTCCGCGCCGGCTGCTGCGGCCCACTTCTAAGGGTACAGACTGCCGGGAGAAGGGGGGATGTGGGGCAGCGGGAAAACTCTGTCCACACGGAGCTTGTCTCGCAAGGAGTGTACGTGGGGCCACTTCCACACCATACACATGCTCGTTCTCAATGGAAATTTTCTTCTCCAAAACAGCCCGGACCCCTAGCTCTGGAGTGTGGCTTTAGAGGAAAAAAACAAAACAAAACAAAACAAAACAAAACAAAACTTTAAATAATTAATAGCAACATCATAATCAACAAAATAACAACAGCACAAGCGGCAGCGAGATGGCCGAGGGGGACGGTGCTGGCAGGGAAGCGCAGGATAGCTGCGGGGCGGGTGAGGTTTGCCCGCTCCTTGGCTGCCTCGCCTGCCTCGGGGGGCACCGGGGTGACCCCTCAGGGGCGGCCCGCAGCGCTTGCTTTGGGGTTCGCGGCTCCTGGCTGTGCAGCAGAGAGCGGAGGCTCCGCGCCGCGCTGCTGCCGGGCCGGCTCTGGCTGCTCCGCGTGGTTCCGCGGGGGCTCACGGCTGCGCGGCCGCCCGGCCGGGGCCAAGACGCGGAGCCAAAGGCGGAGGGGAGAGCTGCAACCCCCTACGAGCGGCACCAGCTGCCGTACAAAGGGGCTCCTCCTGGCTAAGGGAAGGCGCCTTCCATCTGAAGCAATTAAGCATTCATTATCGCCACCCTGCTCACTGCGACGTCTTTAATGTCTTAGGAACTTTGGATATTTCTATGTGGAAGGCAATGGCCGGGTTTCCTTCTGACAGGCTCACTCTTTTCCTCTGCATCTCACTGACCTTCGCAAAGTGGTTTCAAGGAATGGAAGAATATATATATATGCAAATACTAATAAAAAATAACGGCAAAAACTTAAAAAGAACAACTGCAAAGGAGAAATGGCAGCAAATAAATGAAGCAATATAGCAACGAGAAGTTGGCACTTGGTAGTGGATTAGTTGTCTGATGGGCAGTGATCTGCTTTAGACTTTGCAGAGGGTATATCACCTGGTTTTGGTCATTATAACTCGTATTTACTGCTTCCCAAAAGAGCACAATAAAATTGACAACTTCATTTAAAAAAAAAAAAAAAAAAAAAAAAAAAAGTGTTCTATTATCAATATATTTGCATGTATTTTATAAACAAGCACACAGACTTACCTGCATGGAGGTTAGGCAGGTCAACTTAATTAGCTGAAGAGAATATATGTGTAAACACAAAACGATGCCCCGTTAAATTAGCTTCGACCTTGTTGCTTAGACCTTGAAAAACAAATCTTGTAAAATGAATGACCAGACAAACAGTAGGGAGACCCAGAAAGACGAATGAACAAGGAACAGTTAGAAGATGTTTACCTCAGTGTTCGGTGTGCTTGCAAATATCATTGCAGATCCAGCAGTGCAGTTTGTGCTGGGAAGAGTTTGCCTTGCTACTGCAGGGGAAAAACAAACAAGCAAACAAACACACACACACAATTTGCATAATAGCATCTATGCAAGTTTCACAACTGCAGACACAAACTTGTTAAAGTGGTGACATAAAAAGCAGGAGAATTCTAAGTGACAGTGGTCTAATCAGCACGTTAGAGAAATGAATTAAAGACAGACTGTGACCCTTTGTACAATAATTTCTCATGCATGAAAGCAAAAGAATGGGGGAGGGGATTTTTATGTACTGTCCACTGTTCAGTGGTCTCTGTTTTGAACAGGGACAAATAAAAGCCATCAATAAATCATAAATCATACATTAAGAGCAAGCACACACAACATACTTGTATGGCTTAGTATTTTTTCCCACTAGTAGGACATGTGCCATCCATTACTTACGAAGATGAAAGGTATATCATACAATACAGTGGTATTGGGTTATGTATGTATATAGACAGAAAAAGAATCAGAGTATTAATGCAATAGATACCGCCAATACATTTGTTACACATTTGTAACATTCATCTGGAGCATATAATCATTATTGAAGCTACTTGTGGTTTCCTTTGTACTGCTCAGAATTCTGCATTCAGAGCTCATGAAAATAAATGTATCATGAGTGAGTGTAGCAAGAGCTTGAACTGCCTTTTTTTTTTTTTTTTTCCTACAGAATATGTTTTTCTGGTTATTTGCATCTGCATATTGTGACTTTTCCAACTCAGTTGCACACAGCTTCTGTTTTCATGTGTAAACAGACATGTACAAGGTGAACTCGGCATCTGAAGACCCAACGAGTAGGGGGTATGTTTTAACAGTTTCACTGCCATGTATTTTGCAGATCACGATTTTTAAAACAATATATAAATTTTCTGAATGTACATGTAGTATACAGTAGTGAACTACAGGTAAGAGGAAATTTTATGTCTTTGTGATGATTTTACAGTTTACTTGTAGGCCATACACAAGCCCACTTGGTTTCATGAAAGGTTGGAAAGAAAATAAAATATTTTTGGAGGAGACAGGTCAGTAAATGTGTTCTAGCCCTAGAACTTATTTGATGTCATGTACTGTGGGTTGTGAGTGCAATCAGTAAAGAGGCCATATCATTCCTACTGCTGTCAAGAGTGTCAAAATGAAAGTGGGGAATCTTGGAATAAGGCTAGACATGAACTGATCTGATGCTTTTGTGCCATGTGGTGGGACAAGATGTTTATGTGAGGAGTGACTACAGTGCAGAGAATGAGACTCAGGGAAAAGATAAAAAAGGATGAACACGGTGGTAGGATTTGGAGAAACATAAGCAAAAATGTATAGAGGAATAGGTGGAACCACAGAGAGGATGAGGTGAGAAAAATTTTTAACAAATTAAATGCAGTGCCACAGAAAACTGAAAAAAAAAGAGGAGGAAAGAAACAGATGTTGAAACAAATATAAAAGGAGCATGGCAGAACAAGGAATGAAGAGAGGGAAGATAAAAATGGAGGAGAAAAATAAAAAGAGGAGAGTTACCGGGTATTTGAGATGGTGTTTGTGTTTGACACTGAAGCTGTGACAAATCAGATGCTGTCACCGATGATGATGATTTGGCATTAGACTGCAGAAGTTTTCCACTCTCTTTCACAAAAATATTTTTCTGTTTAGGCTACAACAATCAGTTTTGATACATTTGACAAAATAAGGATATGTTTATATTTGTTGCAGCATTGCATTTTTTTAATTATTTGCCACTCTTGAATTTGCATAGAATTTTGCTCTTTAAAATATATATATATATATATATATATATATATATATATATATATATATTTACATAAAGCATTGTTATTTCGGAAGAAAATTACCCCCTCCAAAACTCCCTCCCCTAAAGCCTCCCTCTCTGTAACTCCTGTAGGTCAAAGAGGACCCCTGCTCTGCACATGTGCAGAAACTAACAGGCCTATAAAATCTTGATGTGAGTCAGCACTGCTCTATAAAAGGTCAAATACAGCTGAATGACGCTCCTTTTAAAAAGCATCTAACACAGAGAAGAAATATGAGACAGACAGGAACAGTATAGAAGGATCGGTATTAATCAGAGCAAAAGGCAGAAGGCAAAGAACAGAAAATTCTGCCAAGCCTTAATACTTTCCACTAATATGTTTGACAACTCCTGTATACCCTACGCAGGCTGGCTGGCTAAGGTCAGGTTGATCTTAGCAATGCAAAAGGAAGCAGCTGTCAACTGTAGCACATGGCAGATGGAGAACTCTTATCAGATTTTTAAAAACCTGAAATTACTTTTTGTTTTGTTTTGTTTTTAATTTAGAAATTGATTTGCTGTGTGACATTAGAAACCCTAATACTGGAACCACATGTTGCAATGAACCACCTTCCACCTCTGTGTGACAAGATAAGGATGTTTTTATGATGTGTGTACACTTTGCCATACTTGGATTTTCAAAGATAATTGGGGTCAGCCTTATTTATTTTAAGCCTTCTCTCTCCCCCCCCCTCCCCTTTAGTCTGCATTGTAAATATTATTCTGAGACTATTGGGTTTGATAACATTTGCTTATGTGATAGGAAGGAAAAAAAACCTTAACTGCAAGAACAATGACAGGAGATCAGAGCAGATGAGCAGAACAGTCTTTTCTCACCCTCAGTCCTCTGTCAGGCATTTGGAAGTGTCTCTTACTGGAGTTTCAACAAAGTCACCAGTTACAGCACCCATGACTCAAAAGCTGAGCAAGTGGCTATCATATTGAGATAAACGTAAGCTATACTTAAGCTATATCAGATGCATGAAGTACCTGTTTAAAAGCACCAATTTTAAAATGTATTTTGTAACAGAGGTGAAATTATTGTCTGTAGTGATAATGATAATACTATGCTCACCTGCTGATTTCTCAGGGTCTCAAAGACTCAATACAGTTACTACCTTAAGGTCTGAATTCTTAATAATGGGAGTTGCAGATATCTGTACACAGAGGGCACCTGAGATAGTGTTTTTCAAGTGAAAAAAAAAAAAAAAAAAGTGAAATTCTACTGCTGATAGTCAGAGGTTTGTAAGTGGCAACCTGGCATATTTCTCATTCTTAATAATCTGAGTAATATTGCCTCTGCATCTTTATGTTCTGGCAAATAAACATATATGTTACAAAGGTAGTTGTGTTTGCATTATTGTACTGGGGCATCACCTTTAATACTTAATATAAAAACCCAGATAATTTTAAATACATTTTCAGCTGTGATCCAACAACATCTGCAAATCTTACAGATGCTCCTGCTTACTAATATGCAGTTATAAACTGGGAAAAAAATAAAAAAATAAAAAAAAATTGGACACTATTTTCTCCCTTATGTGCTTTACAGTACACATAAGTGACCTTTGACTTTAAGATTATTTATTAGGCAAGCAGACTCCTTATGGACTTAAGAACTCTGTTTATACAGTGGTTAAGCATATGGTGTATTTTTAAGAACTCAAGTCAGTCCACCATCATAAAAAGCTTCCCAAACCTCATTTACAGCACTTCTCACATGCTGTCATCATCACAAAATGCCAGTTTTAGTTATTTTGGGTGATATCTTCTTACCTCTACTCACAATAGCTCTTCTAGGAGAAGAAGGAGAACCACTGGCAGAGTGGGAAAAGTGAGAGTAACCCCACCATCTCACAGATGTTTTGAGAAGAAAATTTCTAGTGAAAACGGATTTCAACCAATATAATGTGTGTGAGTGTAATTTATTCCCTAATTCCCAGAGGATTTGGTTCTGTGATATGTGTATTCCTATCTCCCAACTGTCCCCCAAAATGCAGTTCTGGTAGGGAGATCAGTATTTTGCCCTTTAATCTGAGCACCCCTAACTCTGACTGATGAATAGCACTTGATTTTGAGAATCTCTCTGGCTTCTTCTGTTCTCCATGGCAATGTACCTTTAGACTATGTATTTTCATAAAACAACGGGAGACTAAGTGCCCTGCTTACCTTCTAATCTTCTATGTACAGTAGTTTCATCCAGGTATAACTTCAACAATTTCCTTTGAGTCTCTTCTGATCTAGGAACAAGAAGCAAAACAAATTATATATACCTTAAATAGTAAATCCCTGAAAACAAAGTTGACGAGAACTTTCTGAAAGACACCAACTTGAACTCTTAGAAGACTTCACATCTCCTTTTCCTATGGAAGAAGTGCCTTAGATTTTCTGCATCTGAATTCATGTTGCCTCTGGAGTTTTCCTGAAATTTTAGAGGTCAAAAACAAACCCAGTCGTGTACTTTGGAAGGGTTGCTCTTTGGTTTAGGGAATTAACAGACCAACAGTTTCATGGTATTTATCAAAAGTCAAGCAGATGTTAGGCAAACATTCTCACAGCTTGCTTCTGTTTTATGAGAATAGTTCATCTAAATCTCCTTTTATCTTTTATTCCAATGAGTTACTCCTATTCAATATAGTTAAGTGGAAGAAAAATGCATGATTGAATGTACATGAACACAACTTAGATTAATGGGATTATCTGGAATAATCAAGTATGACAGTCCAGATCTGTAGAAACATGCATTTTGGGGCCTAAGCATACAAATTCTTACCAGATAATCAATGGTATTGATGCCAGTCAAACTAAAGGTATGCATAGTTTTATTCACATAAACCAAGAGCACTGTTATAAAAGTTCCAGTACTCAAAACTTTTGGAGCGCTGTGGCAGAAAGCTCAGTAAAATGTACTATTTTGTTTAAGGCAGTATAATTTTCACATGAGAAGGTTCCATTGTACTCAAACATTTTTTTACCTGTTTAATATCCATACTATAGCTGACACTTTTTTCCTTTTTCTTCAGAAAGTAACAATATGGAGCATATCATAGTTATTAGAATTCTTTTTGTCAGGAGCTAGAAATATATCCCTAATCTATGTCCGGTTACAGAAACAAAATTTATATGAGCTTCATAAAATTGTACCTAAGACAAACCCAATTTGTTCAAACCAATTAACAAAAGTGCTTTTATAGAAAAGAAATGAGCACTGGAAATTACTTATAGACAGCCAAAATACTGTTGAAATGGAACTGTTAGGCTTAAATATATATCAAAAATGAAGTATAATTTTATGAATCCTTTAATGCCTTCAAATTCAAGTTCTGATGGCACAGAAACAATGGAAAAGAAATGAGGAGGGGCAAGAAGTGAAGTGGAATTAAGTGGAATCATACATAACTATAGCTGATTTGACAGAAGGAATATCTTGTGGCTATTTAATGGAAGTACAATCATACATGACTGGGAGATGAGACAGTGGAGTAGCATATTTACTTGAGCAGTGGAATCCTAAACAAGTACAGATAAATTTTCTTGACTTCCTCTATTTTAGTTTTGTTCCGTTCTCTTTAAAAAAAAAGTTTAATCAAATATGCAATTAATCTGCCAACATCAACAAGATCTTTAGAAAACTTCCAACACATAATGAGCATGTTTTTCCATTCACTGTAAATATTTATCTTTTATGATAGCCCCACTACGCATTATTTTAAAGAAAGTTTTGAATTCCTAAATAAACATCTTGATGCAATTTATATTGAGAAACTCACAGAGAAAAAATGTATTTAGTGCTTGTAAAAAGAACACATATAATCTGAATAAAACAACAAACTCAGCAATACCACAGTTTCAGTATCCTCTGTGCAACCAT